>NW_006912371.1:0-22581 GCF_000523435.1 Bipolaris zeicola 26-R-13 | reverse complement strand
TGAACGGCGCTGCGGGCGTTGCAGCCAAATTGGACACAACTCTCGCACTTGTCAAGTAGAATTAGAGGATATAGAGGATAGCGACGCGTCTGAAGAATAATATCTTATTCTACTTAATAAAAAATATTATAGTGGTGTTGCGTAATACTATTACAAAGATGAGGTATAAGGATTTCGTGGGGCGCACACTGGGGTGGGGCGCACACTGGTGAAACACGTTATGTAATATGTACACCCCCTCTTTCCCTTCCAACTCCAAAGTCCCCAGACGAAGGACTCACGACCCCGTAATTGTCGCACTACTAACCGTCCTCTTCCATCCTGCCCATCCCCACCCTCCACCTCCTGCATTTCCCCCAACCGGCTCCTTAGGCACAGGACTCGGCGTCACAACCGGCGTATTTGTCGGCGTACTGCTCGCGCTTCCGCTTCCACCTGTACTCACCATCCTCTTTAGATTCTCAAACCGCACCTTGAACTCCTCGAGTTCCTGCTTCGCCACCGCCTCCGCTGTCTTCGCGTTCACGAGTTCAAGCAGGAGAGCCTCGTTGTTTGCGTCTGGAACGGCACCGTCGGCGCCTGCGAGGAAGGATTGTGTGGCCAGTGATGAGGAGCGCTTGGTGAACATCGGGGTGGGGTGAGAAGACGAGAATTGGCGTTCTGATTTCTGAGATGGGGTACGGCCGAGACGGAGTTCGCGTAGGCCGCCGGAGACGCTATCGGAGGTTGTGGAGCGGGAGAGTGAGGGCGGGGTATCGGGGGTGCTGTCTGTTCCGCCCCAGGAGGAGGTGACGGCGGATTGCTTGCGGGCGTGCTGTCGTAGCTCTTGGATTGTTTTTTCTTGACGTTGGTTCTGGTTGTAGCTGTCTTGCAGGCGCTGCCGTGTGTCTCGGAGGGCATCCCGTGCGATTTGGAGTTCGGCGTCGCGGTCGCTCAGGTCACGGGCAAAGCTGTTGGCGCGCAGTGTTTCGTTGGCGAGTTGCTCTTTTGTGCGGGTTAGGTTCTCTTTGAGAATCTCCTTGGTTTCGAAGATGGAGGAGGCGCGGTGGTGGCCTTGGGATTCGGGGAATCGCGATTCGAGCGTCGACACTATTTCGGAGGCCTCTGCGCTCAGTTCATTCGAGGCTGCGCCCTCCTCGAGCGCTGCAGCGACAGATGCAGCGGTGATTGTCGTCCGCCTCCGCGACGCTCGTGTGGATGGTACAGCGAGTGTGGATGTCTTCTTCCGGACCTTGTCTACTACTGTCCGCACGATGCGATGGTCCTCCTTGCGATCCTCGCGCTGCTTTTGCAATGCGGCTTCAAGCTCGCTATTCTGTCTTTGCAACTGGCTTACAGACATGAGCAGCTGCTCAATCTGGTAGTGCAGGTCCCTATCCCTGGACGAGGCGCCCATTGCCATGGAGCCATGGCCAGACTTCATCGACAGGGCGTCTCCGTTGGACGCACGCGAAATGTCCGTCAAGGCTGTGCTTTGCGTGTTTGCTGAGGCGTCTGAATCGGCCATTGAGTTGAGTGTTGAAGCCAAGCTTTGCTTTGAGGCTGAGCGCCTAAGGAAGCTCACAGGCCGTGAAGGCGCCGAGAGTCCCGGGCTGAGTGAAACAGACTTGGTCGAAGAGTTGGACGGGCCCCACAAACGGCCCAGGAACGACGAGGCCGACTTCTGGACCTGCTGCTTGGACGTCTCCCTATCCTGAGCTTCCTTGTACTGCTGCTCCAACCCCTGTAACCTTTCCCGCGTCACATCATTTGTGAAACCGACAAAATCGGCAACCAACTCATCGGCAGACCCTGCGTTCCGGCCATATGGATCCCAGAGTTGGCGGCCGAGCAGCAACTGCATGACATCTTCGAATTCACTTAATGACAAGAGCTTTTGCTCGTTGCGCTTCATGAGGGCGAGTGCTACACGCATAATTGTCTCGGAAGCGCCCTCGGCGAACAGCACATCGTAGATGCGGAAGAGCATGGGTAGCGGACATGTGACGGCGAAAAATGAAAGGAACCATTGTGAGAGATATGCAGACTCGACACCTTGGTCATCGAGGTGCTGCGCCAGCGCGGGCATGTGATGGTGGAGCAGTTGCTGGAACTGGAAGATGCGAAGATGCAGACCAGATAGGTCGGGAAGGAAACAAGAACGAAGGTCGTAGTCTTCCATCAGTCTGCAAGAGTTAGCAGGGGTGCGGAGTCATCAAACCAGAGTGACGTACCTGACGAGTACACAGAAAGCCTCCTTGTCACCCATTTGCATTAGCAGTGGTCCAACGAGGAAACCGAGACCCTGGCAATAACCGATCTTGTGGTCGTACAAACTAAAGCACTTGAGCACGCGGCCAAGCATCTTTTGGCCCTCACCATCGGCATCCTTGAACATGTCGACACCTGGGAAGCTCCTTCCAAGATCCTTATTGATGATGTTCTCATATGGGCTGGACTCGCCACACAGTGTCTCGTACTGATCCTCAATCAGCTTCTCCCGTGAGCCAGCTGCACTCTGCCATACAACGCCACGCAGCGGCGCAGGGATACCTCCTCGAATCTTGTTCAAGCAGAGCGTAGGAAGACGCTGGACCGTCTGTGGATAATCACGAACGAGGGCGGCCCAAAACTCCAACTCGGTCATGGGTGGCGGCGAGGGCAGCTGGGAGAAGCGGACCTGTGCAGTGTCATGGGCGACGAGACGCTTGAGTTGGTTGATGGAGGGGGGCCGCGACTGGCTGCGGGCGCGAGAGACCTTCATGTTTGCTTTGGAGTCTGACATTATGGCGTCGTTTTCTTGCTCGAGTCGAGCGAGCAGCAAGGCCATGGCCTAGAAGAAGAAGAGAGTCAGCAGACGACGGGCATTAGATATCGTGAGTGGGCGCGCACCTCTTCCTCGCCCTCTGGCTCCTGTTCCTCCTTTTTCTCGAGCTCGGCCCAATCAACTTCCTCGCTCTTGCCTGAACCATTGCTTGTTCGCCTCTCCCTAGTATCTATCTTGGGCGACTCGGGCGCGTCCGTGTCCCGGACAGAGATGGTCGGGCTTGTTGGGGTGGTGGTTGCATCGGCGCTCGTCTGGCTCTGGCTCTGGCTTCGTCCAAACGCCTGGCGGATTTCGATTGAGTCTGCCCGCGCCGACGACGTCCTGCGCTCGCCGACGACAATGTCTGGCTGCACGGCCGAGGTGGGCGAGCTGCAGGCAGACTGGTCGTCTTCTGGTGTTCTGCCGTCCGTCTCTGAGAGCGGGACCGTGACCATGGAGTCTGTTGGCAGTGGTGCGCTGTCGACGTGGGTCCTGGGAGAGCGCTGCACGGTTTGGTCCACAGGCTCGACTACCGTGGGCTCTGCCGTAGGCGGCGGCATGGGGATGGCTACGTCGGTCATGGTGCGGTCAGACGGGCAGCATCGAGGGACGTAGGGCAGTGGGAGATTGGGTGAATAGAAGTCTGTCTGTTTGCAATGACGCAGCACAGTGGTGCAGCCCCTCGGTCAAGGGCCAAATGGCAAGATTGGCAGCTCGGTCAGCGGGGCGCGAAGAACAAACGGCGCTGGTGTAGAGCGTGTTTCAAGCGTGTGGAATAGAGGTTGCAGCCGGGATGGTGTCGTGACGGCAGGTGGACTGGGTTGCTCGAGCGCGCAAGACACGAAACACACGTCGTCAATGGAGTCTGCTTCGAGGCACACTGAGCAAAAGGAGCGACGTGCAAAAGAAGAGCAGGCGGCCATGGTGGTGCTATGTCGAAAGGAGCATCAGGAGGCCGAGGGCTGGCCCACCTGCGTTAGCGCCTTATCGCGGAGCGGTCAAGCCAGGGTCAAGCGTCCCCACCATTGGCTTCTGGCCTGCCGCCCTAATCACCCAGCGGCCACCCAGCTGCTACACCGACCACCTTGGATGTGTATGCATCCCGATATTTCATGCACCCTCTTACTCGCCGCGCCCTCGCTGATGTCACCACGCCTACCCGCCAGGAACCGCCTGCTGCTGCTGTTGCGCCTTGTGCTTCCACCGCGTCTGCATTTCGCGCTTGCCACGCCCGACTACACGCGACCTGCATCCAAATACACGCGACACCACGTGCCTCACCCCGACCCTCCGCCAATCACACGCGCCCGCCGCCAAACCACTGTTCGCATCCTGCACGACTACCTACATGTACACCACCACCACCCACCAATCACCGACACTCGACGCATGTGCAATTCCTGCGACCGCCCGCTAGTCCTCTTCGCCTGCTAGCTTCATGTAAGCTGGTCCCGCTCGTGCGGGGGTATTCGGCACGGAAGAATACAAGTAGCACCTCAACATGGCCCACAGAGTATAAACGACTACACTTGACCGCCTCTTCGCCAACGCCACTGACTCCTGTCCTTTGTACTCTGCTCTTTACACTCGTTCGCTTACCACAAGCCGAGCCGCTACAAGCATCCCAGTCCCGTTCCCCGCCACTCGTCTCCACGCGGGGAGGCGGTTCATTCAGATTTTTTTCATGCTACCATCTTTTTGTCCCGGCGCGCGCTGCAGTCACGTCAGGTACATATGACACGCCTTGCCAGCGCGGCGTCACAGATGGCACGTCCTGGTTCGCAACAAGCAAAAGCGTACAGCTTTGTCGTCTAGAACATACCTTGCCAACGCTGTCATGCACCTCAGACCAAGGCACCCATGTCTAACAAATTGACGTTGGATATGTAACGGCGAATTTCCGTGTCAATCTGGGCACATCCCTGTTACATTGCCCTGGTCGGTATCCACACGCGCTGTTGTTGGAGTAGGCGTAAGAGAGGACGAGTGTTTAGCCGTCTAGCGGCTTACGCCATTTAAAGTATACGCTCCTCGTTTTTTTGTTAGAAAGATTAGCGAGATTTAACGAGGCAGTGTTAGAGTAGTCTTGCTGATGGTGTAAACACGGCGAAACTTTGTACTGCTCGTGGTAAGAACGCATTGACTTGACGCTTATGGATTTGCAGTCGTGTCGATTCCAAAGCCATGGTTTGTGCACGAAGTACGTCACAACTACTATATTTGGCGAGTTAGCGGGACTTTAATGCGCAATAGGGCTCGATTGCGTACACCGATCCTGGATCACGGCTATCGAAGTAGGTTAGTTAAAAAAAGGATTAGCGGGGCTGTACAAACTCACAAGTAGGCTCTATTTGAACATCTTGTTAGTCTTTTGTTCGACAGTAGTCGCTCTGCTCGCAACACTCATTCACTATCTCGAACTATCTTTGTTCTCATCAACCGCGACACAACACTTCATATCCTGCAAGAACCACAGGGGTATCAGTGTCTCGACCCCATATTGCAGAGTCAACCATCAGACCCGATGTACTCCAACTCTATGACGTTGCATTTGTACAATTAGGAAGCCGACCGGCTACTCAAGTCGAAAAGATGATATCGTTAGTTAACTATCAGACCTAATGAACTCTAGGCCCTATGGTGGAGTAGTTGCATAGTTTAAAAGCTAGCTAGCTACCAAAGTTCACAAGGTGAGATCGTCAGTCCTCTAGGCGAAATGCGCAAGAGTGCCTTGTTCACATAGTCGGTTCGTATTCAGTTACCGGCAGAGCGAGTTTACCTTGGATGAGTAAAGTCAAACGTATTCTTGGGCTTCATACTGTTGTACAAGGATTGGTCGCACGCATATCCAGTGTCGCCTATCCTGACACTGTCCCGTGTCCCGTCAAACTGCTGGATCGTCATCCGAGCAATATACGTCGAATTGTTGTTGAAGACGCTGA
The DNA here is from genome assembly GCF_000523435.1 of Bipolaris zeicola 26-R-13. Classification (NCBI taxonomy): domain Eukaryota; kingdom Fungi; phylum Ascomycota; class Dothideomycetes; order Pleosporales; family Pleosporaceae; genus Bipolaris; species Bipolaris zeicola. The sequence goes on along the minus strand of NW_006912371.1, from coordinate 16,854 downwards.
TACAGCCGGCTTGTTGACCGCTCACCGAATGGTCTACTGTCTTGGTACAAATACCACCTAAATCGATACATCAATCAACTGATTGGCTGGTATACTGGTTATGCTCATCAAAACAATAGATGTAGTAAATGACGTCACTTTGTGACACCATCTACATACATCCGTGACCATTGTGATATCGTAGAATATACAACACTTTATTCTCATTTCGAAGTAAGAGCAGAGTAGCTACGAAATCATTCGCCAGCGGTAAAATACAAAGAGTTACTCATGATTTTTGTCAGAAAATATGCATTTCACACTTCCCTTCGCAGCGGAGACTTTCCTATTTGAACATAGTGAACTACTAGAATATACACGTTGATGTATCGCCTAAGGTCACTTAAACACCTGCTCATAACTACTAGACCTTAAATCACCAGCACCTTTCCTATATCCGAAAACTTAATATGGCGCTGAGACTCGGCCTGCCACTAAGGAGAAAACGAGATATTTTGGTGTCCGTGTTTCTCCTTCGAAGAGTGGCTCAGTCGAGCGTATAAAACTCATGTAAGGCTAAGTGACTTCAACACTGCTCGGCCCAAATGACGAAAGTAGATGAGAACTAGTCTGGATAGTAATCTGCTGATGGTAATGCTGAAAAGCAGTCACTAGTTGAGCAGCGTCAAGAGCAGCTCCGTCGAGACAGGCGTTGCTGTTGGAGATCATGTCGTATCAAAGATTTGAGTGAGCAGAGAATGGTCGCTCAGCTGTCGGTTGTTTAAAGAGTATGCCTTGACTCTAGTGTTTGCGGAAAAATGGTCAAAAACAGGACCTCGATATACCAGGGAATTGAAGCAGGATTGGACTATTCAACTTTTAGAGGGAAGAATAGTACTTCGTAATCGCAGCTCCTACGAGAGAGACTGAAATCAAGTCACGAGATACGTCGCATCGATAGAATGGAGAGTGTCATTGGATAGAATTAGTTAGACAAAAAAAATCTTTCAAAGACACCATATTAGTCGATCCAGAGATATTTTTCCTCTGACATTGTTCGCTCAGTAAGAAGTGTGTTAAACAACATCTTCACTGCCATATTCTAGCATCTATATCCCACTATGAAGCTCTCGAAGACAATACTCAGCATCCTACTCTCTCGTCTTCTCGTTCTCTCCTCAAACGCTGAAAGTTTTACTTCCTCATACATGCCGGAGATGCAAGGGACACCGTTCTGAACTGTCGCTATGATATATCCATTTCGATGAGCTGGGAAATCCGAATACTTAAATGAAATGTTCATTTTAATATGCTTTTTTCTATAGTATTGACATGTTAGAAAGACAGCCCAATCTTGATCTTGGACGTTCTTCTTACGATTTCTCCTCACAATCGCCCTCCTCACTACCACCTCTTGAAAGTCATTCCCATGCTATCACTCGACAAATCACTCCATCAAACGCGTACATCCAGTCTCTTGGTAACATTTTCAGCCATTTCATACACAATGAATCTCATGTAGGACGCGAGATATCCAGCTTCCGTCAAACGACATACGGGAGTAATCAACCACTCTCTTCCTAAACATTTTTCATAGATATACTACTATTTCTATTCGTCTAGTCTCTCAAAGTATCCACATCATCAGTCACTATACCTGCCTGTCCGAGATATCCCCAAGCATCTCGTTGCACTCAGCGGCTAATCAACCCACCGTGCCATCTCCTCAGCTCAACCGCGCGCCTCGAACAAAGACAACTACATCCTCCAAACAGCCAGATATCTAGTCCTATCGCGTCCATCTTCGCTCAGGGACCAAAACACCACTCCACCTCCATGTCCCTTTCCTACGACGCCAGATATATCTTCACACAAAAGCACTAGAACAACACCTCCATATTTCCACCAAAAAAAAGCGTCAAAGCACACGCCTCCAGCACTCAAACGTTGCAAAGTCGCAGCTAGGAGACGTAAACAATGAATCAGGTAGAAACTGAACAGGTGATAGTGTACAGAGATTGGGGAGACGCGCGCGCGACACCCTTATATACACCCACCTACCCCCTCCCCCTTCCGATACCGCACCCCCCCCCAAATGTCTCCTTACGCAACTTCCCCCCCCCCTCTCTCTCTCTCTCTCTTNCTTCTTCCCCACGGGGTAAAGAAAAAAAACTCTTCCACGCCCCATATATTCTCACCCGAAAACTCCCGTCGCGCACGTGTAACGTGCATGGTGGTTTTACGTACAAAGCGCTCGTATTCGGTAAGAGCGGCAGTGTAATTATTTTGTGTGGGGTAGGGGTAAGCTGGGGTAGGGGGCGGCTTGTCAGGTGAGGGGAAGGTTTTGCGGGGAATTTTTTTCTTCTTGCTTTTTGGCGGGCAGGGATAGGGTACGTATGCGTGGAAGGTGCGGGTGTGGGGGTTCTGGAAGAGGAGGGGGGGCTTACGTGCAGGGAGGGGAAGCTAGGAGAGATGGCAGTGTACCTTTGATTTCCACAGTTTTTTTAGTGGATTGGGGCTCGTAGGCTGGGTGAACAAGAAAAAAATTGCGATGCGTGTGCATGATATCTACACATGTCGAAGAGACAAACAAAACCCGTTAAACTCTGATCAGAAAACCGCTCAATCGTCAAAATCCCAATACGCCTTATCAAGTAAACCCTGCCAGCCCTCGACAGATTCCAACCGCGGATCCTCATCATCCTTAAAATTGGCCGGCAACTCCACACTCGTGCCCGCGCACGGATACGTGCAGCGACACGGAAACTCCATTTCACCTCTTCGAATCCGAGGGGCAATCTCCTGCAATATCCTCAGCTTCATACTTTCCACCATTACCGTTTCCCCATCTCCCGCAGCGTTAAGCTTGGACTCCCAAAAGTCCACCGTGGACGTCTTGATGCACCCGCTGAAACTAATCCTCACCCCCTTAGTTGTACGTAGATTGCGTAGCACATCCCACGCCATAACAATCCAAAACTCAATCCACTTCTTCTGACAAGCATGGGGTCTCCTATCCGAACTCGCCAGCGCCCACGGACACCTCGCGACTCGATGTTTCGGACTGATGAACCGCAGGTCGAGCGTCTGAAGCCCGGTTAACAGTGCCAGCTCAGTGAGCTTCAAGGAATGCGGAGTCTTGGCATGAAGCGGATATGTGCTGCTCGGATAAATCCCGATGCACGCGAAATACTCAACCGCATCCATTTCAAGCTGAATGTGCCGCAGAAACCCTGTTTGGAGAGCAAGTTCCGGTGGGAAGTTGAGGGCGTATTGCCATATCTTGAACAGAAAGTGTTTGGGGCCCCTACCGAGACGTGAGTACAGCGAGGTGAATCGCTTGATCGACTCGCGATATGCGAACGCGCTGGATTCCCTGCAGACCTGTTTGTTGACGTACATGATGTTGAGGTTGGGGCGGGGGACGTCTGGGTCGCGGTTGCGTTCAGCGACGCTGGCGGGCCCGAAGGCCAACCCGACACCAAGGATGAAGCGTCTTGTGCCCTCCGTCACGATGTCGGGTACAACGACGGGTTCGAGGACGTGACGGTAGATTTCCTCACGCAACTCGAGAGGGAGTTTAAGGAGCTTGAAAAATCTACCAGTCTTTGTCCACCACTTTCTTTGCTCGTCGTAATGTATGGCAGAAAACTTCTTGGGCCATGTCTTTTGGAGATCAGTGCAGTAGGTGTCGCGTATCCACGATGCCGCATCACGCATGTTGCTTGCCCCGGTCCCGATCGTCATGGTCTCGACCTTCACATCTTCCTCGTCCAGAATGCTGATGGCGACTGTGCGACGCGAAGCGTCAATCGACTCAGCGAAGGTGTACCAGCCGGCATTTTCAAAGTCATGGTCTTTGTTCTTGATAGCGGCGATGTCGTATTGGCTAGCCAGTTCGACTTGAAGAAGGCTTTTTGTATCCTTGTAGCAGTGACTATATTTTCCTAGGAAAGAAAAGTCACGCTTGCGTTCATCCTTGATAAAGCCGTCGAGGATGGCGATGACGCGGTCTGGAAGTGATTGTGGTTGGCAAGGTGCCTTAGCCTTGCTTTCGCTAGTCCTTTCGGGCATAGCGCCGGTAGTTGGAATAGTTGCTTGATCCATCTTCAAGGTACTCGTGATGTTCAATCGATGATGGATTTTTGTCGCGCCAGAGTGAAGAAGTGATTTACTTTGGATATGAAAAAACCCGTTTCTTTTAATATTGCTTGCAAATGTCGATATTCACATTGTGACTGAACCAAAGTCCGCGATGCTGAGCACAAAAGACCACGCTATCCATGTCTAGACTAGCGTGGGCTGAACCAAAGGAAAGCAAGCGAAACAGAGAATTCATGATCGGAAGACCCCACCTCTCCCAATCTGAGTTTCTGATCCCTTGAGTACACGTCTTCACTGGAAATCCAATCACGACATGGTATTGGAAATTTGAATATATGATTGATTGACGATAAAACGATGTCGCTATGCTAAAGACTCATAAGTCATAACAGATGAACTGCCAAAATGGGCTTTTGGTATATATATACATGATTGTTCTTTGTGCGTTTATGCGTAGGCTGATGCCTTGCAGGTGAATGGGCTCCTGACATCACCAGAGTTGTACTGGGTGATGATGTCCTCGACAGAGGCATAAGTTCCAGCGCCCAGAACGACCATTCCAATAATGAGAACGATTGCGTTCAAGATGCTGAGGGAAATGTTCTTGGCTGAAGCGTTCCACTTGCCCTCCTTGACGAGCTGGAACCAGAAGAGGGCAGGCCAGTAAAAGGTGAAACCAGAAATGAAGAGCGAGGAGATGAGACCAAGCAGGGCGTTGAAAAATGGAATGGCCTCGGCAATGATCCATCCAATGACAGTGACGAGAGAAATAAGGCCAACCCAGACGGTCCAGCCACGGGCATCCTTGACAAAGCGGATGGGAGAGTCGGGGAAGAATCGGTCCATCATGTAGCGGCAGACGACGGTGCCGTTGATGGAGCCAGAGATGAAGATGACGGGGAGAGCAATACCAAAGGCAATGCGGGAGACCGTGGAACCGGCAGAGAGGAGGGCGGGCGACTTGACGCTCTGGCCAATGAAGGCGTAGCAGAGGGCACCAGTGAGGGTGTAGATGAAGATTTCAATCAGACCGAGGGCCCAGATGGACTTGACGTAGTCCTTGGGGGTGTGCATCTCCGACATGAAGGAGAACTGGCAGACGGCAAACGAGTAGGCGAAGATGATGTTGGTGGTAGCAAGGAAGCCCTGGTAGAATGTGGTTCCTGGCTGGGGCCAAGCGGACCAGTCGACAGCGGCAAGGCCACCAGGCGCGTTGTGAGCCTGGACACCAGTTGCAATGATGGTGATGAGAATGGCGGCAATGATGCTGACAAAGTCAATGTAACCCAAGAATGCAAAGTCGTGGAAGGTAGGAGGCAGCGCAAGGACCAAGAGGATGACGAGGGAAACGACGCTCCAGACAAGGGCGCAGGTCGCGTAGTCGCCAATAATGTTGATAAAGGCAATGGTTCCAGTAAGAGCATGGGATCCAACAAGCAGAATCAGGAAAAGGGCAAACATGACACCAGTCAGTTCCTTTCCAAAGCGGCCCCAGATGAGTGCAACAGCGTCCGAGTAGTGGTTGACATGAGGGTATCGCATCTTGACCTGGCCGACGACGTAGGAGGTGTAGATGGCAACAAGACCGAGACCAACACACATGATGGTACCGGGGACCATGCCGAGAGTAGCAAAGGCGCTGGGGATACTGAGAGAGCCGAGGGCAATAGCCTCGACAATCAGACAGACGGTGAGCTGCTTCCAACCAAGGCGATGGAACTTCTCAGATCCTTCCTGGACAGTGGCAGTCTTGTCGACGGGCATCATTAGCTCCGGGTCGCTCTTCTTGCCCTCGGACGAGAGGTCATCAAGGCGGTAGTTTGTTGGAGGAGTAGCGTAGTGAGGAGGAGGGATGGTGGTGGGCACATCGCCTGCACCGTGGGCGTGTTGTACCTCCTGCATCTTGGATAAGGATAAAGGTGTGTCCAAAAGAATGGGGGAGTAAGAGTATGGAGGAGAAAGAAGGGCGCAACCGTTGTTTTTGGCTGCGGGTGTCTGCTGACAAGCTAGTCTACCGTCTGTTTCCCAAAGGAGCAGTTGCAGTGCAGATGACCAAACGGGTAGCGGGCAGCGTCGAGTCAAGAAGGGTTGCTGCTCGGTGACGTAGTCTACGTAGTCTGAGACGAGGAGACTAGCAGTGTGCAGCAGGCGCAGTAAATGGGTGGGTGTAACAGTGAGGCGGAAGACAGGACCATCTTTATATCGGAGTTGCTTATCTCTCCGCCCGTTGTGAATGTGTAATAGAATGTTCCAAGTGGTGGCTCCCCCGCGCGCTCCCAAGATGGCGGTCGACCGAAGTTGACCGAGAGCAAGCGATGGACGAGGTTAGCGGTCGTCGGCTTAAGGCAGCGTATCGAACCAGTCCATGGTACGTGCGATTAGCAGGGAAGGATCTAGTGGCGTTGGGGACGACGAGGTTCCACATGGCGCGTCGCAGTTGACGTAAAATTTTCATATTTTTACGTGTGTGGGTGGAAATGCTGGGACGTGCTTGGGACCAAACGGCGGCACTGAACGGGGTTTGTCGGGGCCAATGCCCCAGATGGCATGCGACGAGGGAAGCAAGAGACCTGTGCATCTGGCCTTCCCCCGCGTTGTGCGGGAATAAGCTGGCGGGAGGCATTTGGGATTGCGCGATGGGGAGTGTATGACGTGCCTGCGCAGTGATGTTTTGCGGTAGGGCTGTGGTGGCTGACCTTGGGGGCGCGGACAAGCTCTGTTTACCGCACCCACCCGAGCCTCGGCGGGGCTTGTCCGCGCCCTCCGAGCAGGTACCCGGTCTAGCGAGAGCCTCTTCCGATCCTGGTCGTTGCCGCGCCGCCGCCCAGCCAAAGTCATCTGCCCTGCCCTGCCCTCTGCCCTGCACTCTGCCCTGCTCCAACCACACTAGACTAGCACTCACTTATCTGTTAAACACTACTAGTATAGAAACGAGGGTCTTGTGGAGTGCATTGCCGAGAGTCGCGCCTGCCAATCACCACATCCACCCTGTCCACCGTCTGTCTGTCCATTGCCTGCAGGAGAAAAAAAATCCCTATCTTTACCCCAGCATCCATGCATCATGCTATGGACAGGCGCGTGCCGTAGCGCTGCTATGCTATACTACATTGCAACTCTCCAGATCGCATGCAACAGAACCTTCCCACCTCCACAAACTACCCCCCCTGCCCCCCTCTCCCTGTCTCACGCGACACACGCCCCTAACATTGCGCCTTTTAACAAAACATCTCAGGGCCCATTGGCTCGCCCCAGTCCATCCGTACCGATGTACCACCTATCTACGCAGCCGTAGTCAGGAACTCATCGACGACGTGCGGGTCCTTTTCGACTTCTACCGTGCTTCTACCGCGTCTGCTCTCCCACGTCTCCTCCACATGGGCCTTGGCAGCCGTCGAGTCAGGCGTGAAGACAAACACGCGATGCTCACCTGTCCGGGCGTCAGCGTCGCTAAAGGTAACTGTGGCGGATATGCACCTACAATTTTTGTATGCAGTGCCCAGCATGGGATCTTCAACGTCCCAGTCCTCGGTCAGAAAATGCGCAAACGCCCCGTGCGTCACCACCAGCACCTGTTATCAGTCAGTCAGTCAGTCAGTCAGCCACCTGGCAAACTCTGCCCCTGTCCTGCTTGCCTGGGCTTCTGGCCGCTGGAATAGCCAGCTCCTCAAGTCTGCGGCGCGCTTGCTGATGGCCGTCTTCTCGTACGCCCAGTAGCCGTCCTGCACGTGACCCCATTAGCGCATACCCTGACGTCAGACCAGTGACATGTGCCGACCTTGGAATTCCAGCCCGGCGTTACCGCAGACGCATCAATCTTGCTGAGATCAAAATCAATCTCTCCGGCCTCGAACAAATCAGGCAGTAGTCGCTGCAAATCAGCCGCACTATCCGCCAGCCCTACGTCGCATCCAATGTTGCTGACCTCCTGCAGCGCCGGTAGCAGCACAAACGGTACTTCTGGCCGCGACAGCACCCGTCCAAAACTAAGCGCTGCCGTCTGGATTGTCCGCCGCAGTGGAGACGCAAACACTGTCTCTATCTCATCGTGGTGTTGAAACGCTGCGCTGAGGGCCCGACACTGCTCCTTGCCTTTGGCCGTTAGTACTGCATCGCGAATGCTGTAGTCGCGCTGTTGTCTGTTAGACTCGTCCAACATGATCGCCCCATCAAACATACTGTCGCATTGTGCTCTCCTTGCGCGTGGCGAACGAGATGAATCTTGGGTGCCATGGTGATGTCAGGTTCAGAGTTGCTGATTCTGCACTGTAGACTTGAACTGGGTGGGGCCGCCGCCGATTGAGTCACCGGCTGCTATCGCTCAAAGGCCGATTCGATTCGACACGGCCAGCTGGGAATATTGCCTCTCTTTGAAATCCTGCACAATCTCTGCGTCCTCTTTTGACGTCTGCCAATGTCTTTATACTTCGATGGTTGCTGCGTCAGTTGTACCCTCGACCGTTCTGTGTTTCCATGAGGAAGGTTTGCCGAGCGCCTCTGATTGACCGAAAGCGGACTAGCGCAGAGTTGTTATGAAAGGAGTGCTGATTGAGTGGCACTAACATTCCATATAGTCAACCCTCTAGACGCCGTCAATATTTTTGTTGATTCAAAATCATGACTACAGAACAAATATTGAATTCGTTCCTCTAGCTTTTCATAACGCTACAGCATTGTCGTGCTGCCATTTCTGCCATGGGACGTAGTGGAGAGACCTTAATCAGCCGTTCGCAAAAGGACGTAATAGATACAAGGTGAATTTATCGAGGCTAAGTAACTACTAATTTTGCGATTAGAGGAAATGACCGAGAAAAAACAAAGGTATAAAAGACGTACCTGCATTAAGATTCCGAGACCACTTAAGAGACTAGCCAGCTATTCGGCATCATAAATCGAGGAGGCGCACATCCATCCGTCATTCAGCTAAGACTCTGTCGATAACGAGGCGGCTGCTCGGAAAGGTTTATCCCGAAATATCAAAACGCAAAGTCGAGGCAGTTTCTTGGTTATGAGAATGCACCGTTTTGGCCAAGCTGCCACATCGGATCCGCAGAGACCCCGCAGCACTAGCGTAACAGGCTTGTCCATAACACCAAAATGTCATCGTCATCCAGAGTACCCCTAGAGTTTTCCTAAACCCTTCAATCTTACTAGCAATCACCATGGCGAATCAAGAGCCAACTGTGCTTATCATTGGTGCTGGTACTTTTGGTACATCGACTGCGTACCATCTCAGCAAACAATACAAGGATCCTTCACGCATAACTATTGTCGACCGCTGGGATACAACATCGCCTCTGGAAGAAAAACAAGCAGCAGCCATTGATACAAATCGCATCATTCGCACAGATTATGATTCGCATCTATATTGCAATCTCGCCAACGAAGCAATTCATTTCTGGTTTTGGAGCATTGCAGTCCAAGGCCATTTCCACAAGACAGGATGGATTGTACTCGATAGTAAAGAGGGAGGTTTTGGCGATGCAGTGAGGAAGACTTTTCTTGAAAGAGGAGGCGACTACACGCGTGATGTTGATCCCGGTGAATTGGAAAAATACGACATAACCAAGGGAGTCCAAACCCAGCGGCTGGGCAAAGGTTACTTCAACCCCGAGGCCGGATGGTGCGATGCCGAAAGGGCTACACAGAGCTTCACCAAAGTCGCTTTAGAACTCGGCGTCAAGCGCATAACTGGCGAAGTTCAAGAGCTCGTCCTCAACCGCGACAAATCCGGTCTTGCCGGCGCCAAGCTACGAGACGGACGCATTCTGACCGCCGACAAGATAGTCCTCGCAGCCGGAGCCTGGACCAGCACCCTCATGTCTCCTCTCGAAGACGCGCTTAAGATTCCGCACCAAGATCGCACCGAGCGCCAGGTCACAGCCGTCGGCCGCGTATCAGCATACTACACGCTCGACGATTCCGACACACAATCTCTCGTCTCGCAAGACCAACCCGTCATTGTCATCGGCGGCGAAATCGACATCATCCCGCCTTCGACTCCCAATCGTACCCTCAAAATCAATGATTTAACGTCTGAAATCGTAAACACGGTGACTACGCCCTCGGGCCACCGCATCACTGCTCCCTCGCGTAGACACCAAACCGATGTCCCCGAAAAACTAAAGCAGCAAAGTACTCGCCTCATTCATGCTTCTATGCCACAGTGGACGAAAAACCGCATCCCCAGTCGATGGCGCATATGCTATGATGCTGTAACACCGAGTGAAGATTGGCTCCTGAGTCGCCATCCGCATGCGCAACTGCAGAACTTGTACATGGCCGTTGGAGGTAGCTTTCATTCTTACAAGTACGTCCCCTCGTAAACCCCTTTGATTCTTCTTCATCTTCTTCTCAGCCAGAGATACTAACGCATAATAGATTCCTCCCCGTCGCAGGCGCATACATGCTCAACGTCCTATTCGACAAGTCCAACGGCGAGGAAAAAGACGCAGCCTGGGCGTGGAAGAGTCCAGACTGGTTAGCTAAATGCAATGGCGAGGGCAAGGAATTCGGGAGTCAGAAAGTAAAGGGGAGACAGAGGCGAGAATTGAGCGAATACGAGGATGGGGCTATGTCAAAGTTGTAATGGTTGTGTGTGTGTGGAGTTGGCATGTAAAATAAAATTACCATCATCGTATTCCCACCTTGTCGCATAAATAAACTAAAAAAAACCCCTACTTCTATTATAACTCTTTTCACTTATCTATCTCCCCCCTCCAACTATAACATACAAGTTAATCCCCCCCCCCCCCCCCCTACCAGCAATATTTTTTACTACTCCTTAACCCTAACAACCACCTTTCCAAAATGCCCCCCACTAAACAAATACCGCAACGCCTGATCGGCCTCTTGGAACCCCCACACGCGATCAACGACAGGTCTAATCTGGTTTTGCTCGTAAAACGCAAGCATGCGCTCCAACTCATCGCGCGGGCCATTCAAGATGCCCTTTAGCGTGACGTTGCGCTTGAGGCAGAGTAGGTTTGTATTTGTGCGATCAGAGGCATCATCTTGTTTGCCGGAGAGATAGCCAATGCAAGCGATTAAGCCGCCGAAGCGGACGCAGTCAAACGACTTGCGCAGCGTCTGTGCGCCACCGACTTCGATGATGATGTCTGCGCCTTGGCCGTCGGTGGCGGAGAGCACGGCGTTGTCCCAGTTGGGTTGCGCGCGATAGTTGATGGTGGTCTTGGCGCCGAGCTGCGTTGCGCGCTGCAGCTTTTCGTCAGAGGACGAGGTGACGATTGCGGCTGCGCCGGCGGCGGTGGCGATTTGGCAGGCGGAGATGCTGACGCCGCCGGTGCCCTGGCATACGACTGTTTCGTCTTTGCTGATGATGGAGCCGTTTGGGCGCATGCAGTTGAGGCTCATCCATGCCGTCATTGCGGCGATGGGAAGACATGCTGCTTCATCTGCCGAGAGGTAGTCTGGGATTTTGACCACACCGTACGTGGGGAAGACGCGGTACTGGGTTAGGACTCCTGGGGCGGGACCACCGAGGCCATTTGCGACGTCTGAGGCTTTGACTTGGCCGGATAGATGGGTTGGGGCAAAGGTGCTGATGACGCGGTCGCCTTGTTTGAGTTGAAAGGCTGGGTTCTTGAAGGGGTCATTGGTGTTGGAAGATGTTGGGCCAACCGTAACGACGACACCGCACATGTCGCTGCATGGTACAATTGCGGGTGGGTGCTCGACGGAGGAGTGATGGTTGTAGAGACCCATTGCGACTGGTTCACGTGATTAGCGTCATGGTCGTCGAGTTGTGATACATCAACACATACCCTCTGTATCTCTGTAGTTCAAGCTGACAGAGTGAATTTCCACCAGTACTTCGTCCTCGCCTGGTGTTGGGCAGTCTGCCTCTGTCATTCTCAGCTTATCGAGACCGTCCTGGCCTGTAAGCCATTGCTTGATCTTTTGCGGAGGCGTCATCTTGGCTGGTAGTAGAAACTGCGTCGAGTGCCTTTGGAATGCCAATGTTGAGATTTATGGTCGATGTCGACTTTGTCTGTTTCAAACTCTTGCTCTTCTGGTGCGAAAACAGGCCGGAAATTTCACTCAGCCAGTCTCGGCGATCTTGGGAGAAGGGTGGGGTTGGCATCACGGGCAGATCTCTCTACTTTATAACGAAGAGTCTCGATGGCGGGCTAGTATCAAGGAAATGCAGACAGTGGAGCTTGAGCAAGCGGGCAGAAAGTCGCCGAAGATGTGTGGGGAGCAGTATTATTTCTATTTGTCGTGGCCATGACGGCAAGGTGCTCAGCACAGCCATCGAGGTGTTCAGGTGCAACGTCACTGGCCGGAATCGCCCGGCAGCCGAGGTGGCAGGGCGCGGTCGGAATGCGCAAGCCGATGCGGCCCCTCAACACCATGGACGCTTATCGCAGACTATCGTGATGTGTGTAAAGGCCTTAGCATTGATCATACGTGTACCTGGATTTTTTGGAACGCCTAGTCTAGTGACAATGGCCGGAGACGAGGAGCGGTGCGCATGCCCCTGACGCAGGGCCATATCTGCCAGCGCGCTGCAGGGCCTGAAGCTGGCGCAATCTGGTTCCAACAGGATAATGACGCTGCCAGTGACGAGTACATACAGAGACAAGGCGCTATTGAACGACCCAGATTTGTTGTTCTGTTGAAACCACGGGGGCTCGTGCTGGACAGGCATGATGGTCATCGTGGCACGCGCCATTGGGCGTGGAAAGAAGCAACATCACATGACGACACCGGATACTTAATTAGTGCTTGGATATAGTCTCTCACCAGCCCGGGTATAAACTCGCACGATTCCCAGATCTCATCTCCCCAGATACGACTCCCCAGAATCCATCCACTGCAAAGACGACCACGCCCAGAGACATGATCGCCATGGACTTTCAGCACCACTACTATGCCGGCCAAGAAGCCTTCCCGCCGCCTCTCCCGAATCATCTCAGCTCAGACTACTCGCCAGCACTTTCGATAATGCAACAATTCCATGCAGACCTCGTCCGCATGGACGAAGAGCATCTCCAGCACCGCGATCAAGCTACCCCTCCGTCTGAAGTCTCGTCTCCATTTCCCGACGACGAGCCACTGCCAGACACCATCCTAGGCCGGGTACGAACCTGGTATCGCAGGCTCTCACGCCGACGGACTAGCGACGTCTCGACTTCGTGAAAAGGAAGCATGATATCGTCATGCAGGTACCAGTTCGCATGCGATCGTATGCGATGGCACTAGGCGCGATCTCGTTCCAGCTTTTGGGGCCGCCCGTCGCCGCTATTCGATACAACCCACGGTCATCCCGTCATCGATCGCAGGCGATCTAGCGTCGACGATTTGGCATTTATGCAACGTCACACCGCAGGCCGGGTGGCATGTCACTCAGCCAGGGCATAACTGGAATGCTCGTACAGTCTTGATGCGAGTATGGGTGCAGTTTAAAGTGACGTCGCCAGTCGCAGTAGCATCCAAGTCTCAGTATAGGCCCTTGTGCAACCCAGTTGTTTCTGTATGACAGCCCCAGCAGTCGACCGAGGAAGGCCCGCGGGCCGCTCCATGGATGATATCGTCATCCACTCATGGGTCTCGTAAGGTTATGTTGGACGCGCCGCAGCGGAATGGCTCTGTCTGCTCCAAAATGACTGTGGTTGGGGAGATGAGAGGTGTGTCTGGATGAATGTAGTAATAACTGTGCAAAGTCAGTCAGGTAGATTCGAGATGACGATGTGGGAAGTATAATGAATAATACCGCTATAAACATGTGCCTGATTTGCAATCATGTAGTTGGATGTGTTAGTAACGGGTTGACGCTGTTGGTCGGGAGCGGTTGTGGGGAGTTGCGGGGGAGCTGGTGTCATACCAATACCGAGGCCTGCAAGCGATAAGCTCGCCAAGGAACGATAAGCGTCAATCCATGGGACAATCAATCGTCTTGGTGATCTGCTGCCACACCCTACGCAGTACCATTGCTGCTAGAGATGATGATCTGAGCGCTGATTGCAGAGGACAATGTACATGGGAGGGTTGGGCTGTGGTCAAGCTTCATGCCGCATCCAAAGCCCTGCGAAACGCCTCATAGTAAGGCAAACGAAACCCAAGACTGAGCCAGTCGCCAGTAGCCGCCCGGGCTTCTCGAAATCAGGCAAACGGGTTCCGTCCCCTCTTTCTCAACAAAATTTCTCTTAGCGGTGCCCTGGCCATGATGGCCGCCCACCATACCTGTGTCCAGGTCATTGGAATGCGGGCCACCGAACGACAGCTGTCAAAAACCTCACCCAGCACTCCTCAGAGGGGGTACTCGCTGAGGCGCAGCGCTGCTGTCACCTTAGGATACGACGGTGGCAAGGCACGTTACACATCCAGCATGTGCATGCTTGCCAAGGCAGGACCTCGAAAGGCATAACGATGATGACCGATCAGTGATGTCTAGCGACCCCGCAAGGTCTATACCTAATCATCCTTCGCTTGCACTTGCAGAATTTTCCGGAGAACCCATAGCTCGGTCTGCCGTGTGGGCCAAGTAGCTGTAGTGTAGGCCCTTTTTTTGTTCTTGTGGCACGTCGCCAGGGGTCCGGACGCGCTGAAGGTGCGTAGCCCAAAGGGCACAAGAAAAAAAAAACGGTGCGCGCACTAACCAGGAAAGCATCAATTGACCATCATTTGCTGCGTAAGATGTCATCATTGCTCCATCGGTCGGGCCTCTTCATCGCGTGCTATCGTACGTTGTCTCCAGTAGTGTCCTTTCCCCGCATGATTGACACTCGCATTCGCACTGGGTGGACTGGCGGTATAAACTGCCCTGCACACTAGACAACGTGGCCAGCCAAATTTGTGTGCCATGGTGCGACCGCGTAAGCTCAAGGGGCCAAAAGAGATGCACCTTTGACTGGCGGGACCTGAAAACTGTGCCTGTCAGATAGACCTAGGTGTGTGAACATGTTGCTTTGACGTATGCACATGGGACGGGCGCATGCATACGAGATTGATTACGCTCTAGGCTCTCGCGTCTCGCCGTGTCTACGTACTAGCACAATGTCACGTTTCTTGCACTTCACCGGTATGGCTGCAGGTGAAAGGGTTGAAACACCATTCGACGTATGGCAAGACGGAGCTAACGTGGCCACCATTCCCTTCCTGGTCCGGGTAAAATCGCGTCTACGTGCACTCACTCATTGCGCCTTTTGTTCATGACCGTCCGCAACTGTTATCGCCTTTGGCCAAGAGGCGCCAAGGACAACAAGCCGGGGTTTCATGGTAAGTTTGTTCGAGTGACGAGAAGTGTCGCCTGGGTCTGAGGCTCTGCTCACGATGGCCCTCGAAAGCGGCCGCCGGGGTTGGGCAAGATAAAAACCTCGCGTGCACGCATTTGCGCATCTTGCATCTTGCCCCGACTGAAGTATTGCGCAAGTCAGCAAGTATCCTTGCCAACCTATTATCCTTATACCACACCGGAGCCATTGTCCTATAAAACCACTCTCCTTTGCTCCTCAACATTGCCGCTGCCACTACTACAGCGCCGTGTCTCCCTGCTTTCCACACAGCGCCGCCTCCGCCTCCACCCGCTGCCACTGCAGTGCCCTCCCCCTACTTCTCACAGTACGACTGCCACTGCACCACTACCTCCACTTGCTTTCTGCAAAACTACTGCTGCTACAGTGCAGTCTCTCTCTGCTTCCCGCCAAACGGCCGCTACTACAACGCCGTCTCCTCCCTTGCACCCACCGCACCCACCGCACCACCGCACCACAGCCCCGCCTTCATCGACCGCTTCGACCCTGCCCTGGATTACTTCACCCCCAGCGCCGAATACAAGAGGGCTACAACCTCCCGGTGCCGAGCCAACATCAACCAGCACCTCCTTACCGTACCCCACTGGTACCATACCGATACAGGCCAGTCCACTCTTCGCTACCACGAAGAAACATGTCTCACAGTGAGTCAGCTTGTCAGATCTGTTCCTCGCATGCGTAGACACAGCATGCTGTTAGCCTACGCCGCGCGTTCCAGAAACGACGCACGCAATCCATGTTCCTGACCCGTCCCGCTGATCCCCACTTTTAGCCCACCGCTCCCCCGTCAAGTACCCGTCCTGCGGCACCCGCAGCACCCTCGCTCCCATCGGCATACCAGACCACGGAGACGGCTTCGCTGTATATCTTCGCTGGATGCGTCAGCGACACTATCGAAGGCACGGCGTGATGCACCAAGCGGCCCCATCGTCTGCTGTGTGCACGCGCAGCTCTGACGATGCGCTTGACCTGCACCTCGGCGGGGACCCTGCGAACCCTCTACCGAGCCTGCAGTCCGATGCGCAGACGCTTAATACCGATTTGCTGGGAATGGGCTCGGGACTTGACGGCGTTGACGCATCGGAGCTTGGGTACCCCAGTGAGATTGACTTCATTGGGTGAGGGGCAATACAATGCAGGGCTGAAAGGGTAACAGCCAGGCAAGATTACCGACTGGCGCGGCTACTAGCCTGACAGTTACCGACGGTGGCTAAATGGGGCGTTTTAGGAACATTGCTTTGTTTTTTTATTAGAAGGACCAGGGATCTTTGGAAGCGACTCGCGTCGGGGCGTTCGCGGTTATCGCAATATTCAAGGGCCATGGCTATATGTGTAACAGTATGTTTTTGTATAATGGTTAGAGGTGTACGAATTGATGGAAATGAATAAAGAGTTGTGATGTCGATTGCTGTTATTCCACTTGTGTACCAAACTGGTTGCGTCCGAGCAACAGTTATGCAGCAGCACAAAACATGCACGGTGATGTGGTAATCCCCTC
>NW_006912370.1:0-22671 GCF_000523435.1 Bipolaris zeicola 26-R-13 | reverse complement strand
ATGAGAGAGGTGGGCAAAGTTGGTGGGGTGCGTCACTCGCTTGTACGCGTCACTCGCTTGTAAACTACGTTAGTTAACAAGAAATTAGCCCTTTCCCTTGTCTACGGTATCCGGCTATTTCTGTTCCGCGAGATCGTGATTGGCTTTTGTAATTAGCTATATCCGACAGACGGGGGTATTATGGTTCCAAATTCGCAATACTCCGATTGCCAATAGTAGCAACGGCTTCATACAGTTACATAGCCATCTACACTCTAAGTATCCCTCCAGCACTCTGTTAAGGATATGTCTGGCATTTCAAGAGCTTTTGTGTAGGTTGCGAAAATCAAGTTCGCCCTCCACTGATTTATAGTTGTTAGAGTTTTCCTCCTAGTCACGACAATAGCTTCACTAATAGTACGGTTGTCCCGTACTCGATAGTTAATTCAGAGAAAGCTTCTACAGCACCAAGCCTCAATGAAATCATTTCCAGTCGATGTAGTGTCTCAATCATCCCAGTAAGACCCCTCTTGAACACAATACTTCCAACCTCCGCCTCCGCCTCCGTTTACCCCTCCCGCCTGCCTTACACACGCATTACCATTTATTTGTGGAATACCCATACCCGGAACTGATTTTCGGTGCGCTTCGAATTGAGGGATACATTGTAAAATCTTAACCCCCTATCACTTGTGGGGGGTAAGCAGTATGATTATCAATATAGCTAAACATAAGCTATGATTGTAGGAATAATGCGTACGCAGAGAATATGGCCTCCAGCATTCTCGCATCAGCCGGCTGGCTCACCCACTGGTCCTTGTTCACCAGTCCCACAACACAAGTAATCTAGAAAATGTTGTTAGAAGCTGTCAAGAGGAAATGGGTGAGACAATATCAAAGGTAGCAGCGTACCCGCAAATGTCTGCTGAGGTGCAAAAATCAACAATCCAGTGATAAGAAGATACTTCATGTTGTGAAGTTGAAGAGAGTGAGATACAGATATGTTACTTGAGTGACAGTAGCTATTTCACCTGACTGAGACCAAGGAACATGTAGCAGCTAGAATGGTAAATGCTTATGGGTGCTTATAGAGTCATGTGTATGTTAACGCAACGCATTCCATGGTAAAAGTACCAGCCTGATACTAAAACTGTGTTTGTGAACTATGTGGGTCAACGCGTATTTGATATGTAGACTCGTGGCCCAGAATATAGGATAGCTATGCCAGATGAGTGTATCTTCATTTCGGTCTTGATACGTTAACAAACGGAAGTGTCTTGTAGTCGTCCCTGCCAACACAAGCAGTCTTGATCACCGAAGTACTACTACTGAAGCTTAGCCAGACCTGTGCTGCGTACGGTCTTCGTCCTTGTTGCTACGGCTAAATACTATTGATTCTTGAATGTGAAATACGGACATAGTAGATGGGATCCCATGTAGAGTCATTTTACATATTAGCTGAGTTTTGGCGGTAATCCGGTATTCCCTTGTACAATTCCTCCAATACGCAAGTGCTTTTATGCCAAGTCGCTTGCTTATGGACTAGTATATGGCCGTATTGCGCGTATCACATATACTTTGGTTTCCCCTGAGGGGCGCGATCCGTGCACTCCGATTGGCGCGCCCGATCGATGAGCCTAGCTCATATACGGCAACACCCGAATTTGGAGGTCCATGTTGTCAACAAACATTGAATTTCTCCTTCCGCCCTCTTATGCCATTGGCTCCCCACACCGCCTCCTTGGCTGCAATGCATGCTCTGTGACGAAGCACAATTGCCCTTTTCTTTCTCTTTTACATACTTTGAAGTTTGCATTACCTTTTGCCTTCGTCGAGGTTTCCAAGCGCCGCCTTGTACCTGAGCGCCCCTGAAACCACACACCGCCACCGTTACCCGCACAACAATCATGTCAATGCGAGTGACGCGATCCCAAGCGGGCAAGACCCCGGTGTAAGTCGAAGTATAAATGCACAAAAAAGGCCGACTGCTGACATACACGGCACAGCAAACCCGAACGTCCCGGTTTTGTTGAAACTCCAGGGCGCAGGAGGTCACAACGGCGCAAATCAGCCGTGGCCGACGCCGATATATATGAATCGACCCCAGAGCCTGAGGAAGCCTTCGCAAAGTCCTTATCATCCACCGACGGCACCATGCCCCCCAAGACAGCCCACACCAATGGCCATGCCAACGGAAATGGAACTACCAATGGACACGTCAACGGACACGCCAATGGACACAGCAAGCAGGAAAAGATCGAATTGGACTTTGCATTCGAGGCTGAAAAGTTTTTTGCCCCCAAGGATCCTTCTGGTCTGCATGAATTTGGAGGTGCAATTGGAATGGGCAGTATGATGATCTGCTTTCCTGCACTCATGTACTACATGTGGATTGGAGCCGCTTTTTACGACGGCAAATTCCCTACGCGTACCCAAGGCCAGAGCTGGTCAGACTTCTTTGGTCACATGTGGTATCTTGTTAAGACGGAAGCCTACCCCAACAACAAGGCATGGCAAATCTACTGGTTCTTCGGACTGATGCAAATGGCTTTTTACATGTTTATGCCGGGTGTCTACCGCAAGGGCAAGGCGCTTCCTCATCTGGGTGGAAAGCAGTTGGACTACTACTGCTCAGCAATGTGCTCCTTCTACTCTAGCGTCGTCATCATGCTGGCTCTACACTTTGGCGGCTACTTCAGGCTTTATACCTTGATTGACGAGTTTGGCCACATCATGAGCGTTGCCATCATTTCTGGCTTCCTCTGCTCGACCATCGCATACGTCTCTGCTCGCGTCCGTGGCGCAACCGTCCGCATGACCGACAACTTCATTGTTGACTTCTTCCTCGGTTCTGAGCTCAACCCCCGTCTCTTCGGTATTTTGGACTTTAAGATGTTTCTTGAAGTCCGCATCCCATGGTTCATACTCTTCTTCCTTTCTCTCGGCACGTGCTTGAAGCAGTACGAGCAATACGGCTACGTTTCCCTCGAAGCCATCTTCCTCCTATTCGCACACTACCTCTATGCCAACGCCTGTGCAAAGGGCGAGCACCTCATCATTACAACCTGGGACATGTACTACGAGAAGCTTGGTTTCATGCTCATCTTCTGGAACATGGCTGGTGTGCCTTTGTCGTACTGCCACTGCACCCTGTACATCGCCTACCACCACCCCTCCGAGTACGACCTGCCGACCTGGTTCACCGTTCTTCTGACTCTTGGCTACCTCTATGCCTACTACATCTGGGACACGACCAACTCGCAAAAGAACCAGTTCCGCCAGGAGGAGCGCGGTGTGGTTGAGGAGCGTACCACTTTCCCCTACTTCAAATACGGCCGCATCGAGAACCCCAAGACTATCCAAACCGCCCACGGAAACAAGATTCTTGCCGATGGCTGGTATGGAAAGGCACGCAAGATCCACTATACTTGTGACTTGTTCTTTGCCATCAGCTGGGGTCTCATTACCGGTTTCAGCAGCCCGTTCCCTTGGTTCTACTCGGTCTTCTTTGTCGGCATGATTATTCACCGCGCAATGAGGGATATCGAGAAGTGCAGGGAGAAGTATGGTGAGGCATGGAAGGAGTACGAGAGGCAGGTGCCTTATCTTTTCATCCCAGTAAGTCGACATGTTCTCTTTGGCACATGCATTTCTTGCTAACATTTTTCTTACAGTACGTCTTTTAAGTATGCAACTAAATCGGTTTCATTCGAAACTCCATCTTATCTGTCCATATACAGTTTCTGGCTCACGCCTCAGCTCACTCGGAATTAATCGTGTACATGATTTTGATTCATCCCATGTTCGTCGGACTTGGCGTGTACTATGCTGGATGGCTGTATTTTATCTCTAATGGTAAGGGGTTCTGTGTATAAAAAGACACTAGATGAGGATACGTATTGTAAATGGTTGTAATGGAGGTAGTAATGCATATATCAAGTTTATCACCGATAATGTTATTTGTTCACACTTGCACTGACTGGAATCTTTGGCATGACAATGAGTTTAGAAAAAGACCAAAATATTAAAATAGCAAGATCTATAGTAGAAAAGTTGACAAGCAAAGACATTTATCCCCTGCGTCTCGTGCTTGGGCTCTTGCCAGCCGCGCGACCGGTGGACACGGAGCGCGTTGCCTCCTTCTTCTCGCCCCCAGCGACAATGGGCTTCTCGAGTTTCTTGGACTGAGTCTTCTTGGATGCAGGCGCATTCCAGTAGTACATGACCTGGAGGAAGAGGATAACATTGAGAGCAAAGCCAGCAATGAACCCGTAGAGGATGAGGGGATCATCGACTTCCTGGATAGTGGTGAAGATGCGAGAGAGGGAGCCGAGAAGGTAGTTGATAACCTACATCACACAACACGTTAGTCCTGATACCCCCCAAAAAAGGGGTGATATGATGAGAAGTCCGCATATAGAAAGGCGAAAAGGAAAAACAAAAGAAGACCAACTTACAGCAAAAGCACTCAACTGACCCGTACCGCCCTCACTCCACACCGTCAAAATCTGGGGCACCTTACTCGCAACCCCCAACACACCGGCACTCGCCTGCAAAATCGCCAACCTCTCCTCACCCACAAGCTCCTCATTAAACAGCGCCGCGCCCGCCGCCATCAACCCACCCACCCAAGCCGCAATGCCCAAACCCCTCCCACTATATTTCAGCACAAGACTCGCAATCGCAATATTCTGCACCAGAATCAACGCCGTCTCGCCAAACGTGCTAAACGGGAACCCATGGCGCACGTTGTACGCGAGCGAAATCAAGTACGAGCTGGATTCGAGCAGGTAGGACAAGAACGAGAGGCCGTCTGCGGATTGCGAGTTGAGCAGTTTGAGGAGCTGGGGGATTTTGACAATGGAGGAGGCGCCGATGATGCCGATGCCGAGGCCTTTGGATATGCCGAGTTTGACGCATTCGGTGGCGCTGAGGTCGACGTTGTAGATGAGGGTTTGGTAGCAGGTTGGGCCGAGGAGCGAGATGCCGATGTCTGCGATGGGTTGGGGGAGGGCGCGGGTTAGGGGTTGGAGCGTGGATTGGAGGGCTTCCATGGTGGATGTGGGGTTGATAGTATGTGTGTATGTATGCGCCTGGCGGAAAAGGGGTGTGTGAGAGAGAGAGAGAGGGTTTGGGTGGGTTGGCGGGAAGGACACTTTTCGGATGCCGATGTTAGAAACAGGGTCCAACAAAAGTGTCTTGTTCAAAGGATCCACTGACGCAACGCTTGGCGTTAGCGTGCAGGGGGGTCCAACCATCACCTACATACGCGATCTGCTCCCCCAGAAAAAACATAAGTAAAGATTACATATAAATCGGATTGCACTTTTATGCTACAAATCTCCATGGCACCATTTCCTCTAGGGAGATTGAATTCCTGTCATGATAATCCCCGTTCCACACAACTCCTTGTTCCCAACCAAGACGCGATACACGCGCCTCGTCCTAACCATAGCAACTCTTCGTACGCTCATCGGCACACCAACTTCTGCCAAGAGAAGAGAATGCGGATATTTAGGAAATTCAATCCCCTCCGCCAATACATTGTTGCTCATAGACAATCGTGCACCTCAGCCCTTCTTCATATTTGCTGGGGCATGTTTATAGCATGTGGTGGAGGCACAGGCGTAATATCCCTTCGATCAGACAGGTCTCCCGTTTGGGACATGGGCTGTTGGTTCTGTATAATGGCATTATGTGGAGGTGGTGGTGTAGGAACAGGCGAGATACCGGCAGGTGGATGGTATCCTGTATCCGTAAGTCTACCAGATACTGGGTTGTAGACGCCGGTCCTAGATTGAAGCTCGTAGTTTTCGTCCTCTTCCGAAGACGAGTAATCATAAGTGTCCATCCGGCGTTGGCGTGCGACATCCGCGGCGAAAGGATTGGTAGAGGGCAGTTGATTGGTGTACCTGTTGACCTTGGAGGAGATACCGGATGTCATGGTTTCGGTTCGGTAATTACTCGATGCGCCCGTGTCACTTCGGTTTACGCCATACTGAGATCCCGATTCCTGTCGTCTTCGCTGAGAATTATGAATTTGTTGGCGAAATACATTTCCTCCAACATCAGCGTCTGGAGGAACCACGGCTGCGGCAGAATACCCCGATGCTTCCCCACGCTCTTCGTCTACTGGCTTGTTGATATCTCTTAACGTCTGCACGTCGTCATCCATCATCATTGGTGCGTGTGGTGGTGGTGCGCGTGATGCTTTGCCCCAGGCACGAATAGGATATGCGCGTCCCTTGCGCCAGGTCTCAGAAACAGGAGGGAAGTATTGTCGGTAGGAGCCCCATGCTACGAGTATGCCAAGCAGGGCGCCTGAAATGACATCGAAGGGGTGGTGGCGGGCGTCCATGATGCGGGTTCCGGTAATGAGGGCAGCGCCGAGTGCGGGGACCATGACAATGAACGTTCTCCAAACCTCACCCTTGGCGTCCAAAACATGGAGTTTGCCGGCAAGGTAAATGGAGAGATAGAACAGGCCGGCAAAGGAAACTGGGAAATGTCAGTAAAATTACCATGCAAGATAAGTTAAATACTGTACCACTGCTGTGTCCAGAGGGGAAGCTCTTGAAGCCATCTTGCAGAATGTAGTTGTCCTTTTGGGTGCAAATGTCAATGGTCTGAAGGGCGTAGCGCTCCGTGTTAATCTTGGCTTGGTCCACAAGACACCTGTCGGCTGTCAGTCAACGCTCCTAGTGTGCCTGAGACCAAACTGACCGGCTAATGAGGTCCGGCCGTGGCTTTCCAATAGCATTCTTCAAAGCTCCAGTGATTGTAAAAGCAGCGCCAACACTCAGGGCCAGCCCAAGTATACCGCAGTTCAGCTCCCACAGCCTATCCTTGAACCTGTATCTTCCCGAAAGACGCTTGAGTCCGGTGCGATTGGCAGGCGTGGCGGCCTGATGCGAGAACAGACCATCGATGACCATAGTGTATATGCCAATGATGACAGCGGGGGCGAGGATGACGTAGACACAAAGCCATATGACGGGCACGCGCTCTTTGGTGGCGAAGGGGTAGTGGAGGGTGTAGTTGTCGAGCGAGAAGTGCTGGTGGAAGGGGGGGATCTTGTCGACAATGGCAAAGGTAAGCATCAAAACGCTGTGAGGGTGATTAGCCTTGGTAATGAGCCGGGAAGGAAGGAGGTCGTGTGCGGCGGAAGGGGCGGCCCTACATGATTATGAGATAATCACCGATATACCTGCTCTGGTCAGCACTCAATACGCCTGGATGGTTGCCGGCTCGACGCACGAGAAAATGACTTTTTTGGAGAGGCGCTTCTTGGAGAAGGGCAGGCGCTCAGGGAGCTGCTTGGACGTCCAGTCGTCCATGGCGCACTACAGAGCCCGGGCGGCCGTTGAGAAGCAACAGTGCTTGGTCGTTTCCAGCCGCAGCCGCAAGTGTGAGGCCCTGCTGGTGGGTATACACCACGCTGGTGGGCGGTGAGAGGCGCGGTCAAAGGCTAGGGGGAGGGGAGACTTGGGAGGCTCGCGGACGGGGTGAGCCCAAACATGCGGCCCTCGCAGAGAGGCGCGTGGGAAAAGAAAAAGAGGGAAATGGGGGCAAGGCAGAGTGCGGGAAGACCGTATAAAACAACGGACGAGATGGAAACACAGTCGTATTTGCCCTTGGCTAGCACCGCCCCAAGAAAGCTCAAAGGAGCATGTCTAAGAGGACGACCACGCCCTCCCTGTGTGCTTGCAGGGTGGCTGAGAAGCTGACGCGCTCCCATCGCTTGGCTCTCCACAGCCTGGCCGCTAGCCGCCTCGAGATCAGCGTTTGGTTGAATGAAGCGACCTTGGATGCCGGCCGGAGCTTTTTGGGTATATTTAGTCGTGCCTCGGTGCGCTTGGGGTTAGGGAAGATGCATGCGGCGGCTGCTTCTGGCCCGGCCTGTCTGCTATACGCCCAGCAGGGCCTCGCTGGCCGCTCTCATCCACACATGGTCGTGACAATAGGCCTAGGCGACTGCATGTGCCCCGTCTTGCTTGCATCCATCGCCCCGACTTAGCGCGCGTTGGCGATCGACTTATTTCGTCGCCGCCTCAGGGTCCGACTCTCTGCTCGTACATCAATTCCTGCCTCGCCGCAAACCCGCCATGTTCTCCAGGTTCGCCAACGACAAGCAGCCGGCTCCCAAGGCCGCCGAGGTCGCAATCGCCAAAATCTCAAACATCTCGGCAACCCAGCTGTCCCGCTTCGAGCGTCTCCCAAAGATTCAGCGTTATGCCATCCTCGGCGCCGCCTCGGTCGGCGGCCTGTCCCTTCTGTGGGCATTGACTTCCTCATCAAAGCCTGCAAAACGACTGCCTATCCCCTCTCCCCGTCGTTCCTTGCTACCCGACATCTCGCCTGAGGATGTTGCCGACCTGCCCTACCATCCCGCTGCTTTACCAGGTGCCCGGGATGTGGATTCGCCCTTTGGATCTATCCGCGTCTACGAATTCGGCCCCAGGGATGGTGAAAAGGTTCTCCTAATCCACGGCATCTCGACCCCAAGTATCGCTCTGACCGATCTTGCGCACAAATTGGTGGGCAGGGGACGACGTGTCATGCTCTTTGGTGGGTCCTTCTCTTGTTGTCATCGTCATCACTAGCCTTTGGACCATCCATCTTTGCCCATCGTCAACCCGACATGACAAGGAAACCCCGTGTAGGCGCGACCCAGCGCATACATCTGTTCCCAGAACTCTTTTGGTCGCACAATGTGTGGGCAATACCCCGCGCCCACGCTGGATCGTCCTTTGCGCATGTGCTTTGCCTGTTTAGGTAAGGGTCCCGCCAGCCCTACCAAACGGTGAAGCACGTGCGCCGCACGTCCGATCCTGCATCAGATCTACACAACGGCTTCAAGTCATAGATTATGGACATGTTGGGGGCCTGAGGCTGAATGTCTTTGGAAAAGTCGTTCGACGCCCTTGCATTCTGCCATTGTTTCATTTCTATCACATAACACTGCAAAGCTAACCAATGGACCAGACCTCTTTGGCCGTGGATACTCGGATGGTCCCTCGCCTGAGACTACCAATTATGATGCCACCCTATACACCACCCAAATCATGCTGGCCCTTCAGTCATCATCACTACATTGGTCAAACTTCACCATTGTTGGCTATTCCCTAGGCGGTGCCATTGCTGTTGACTTCACATCCTACTTCCCTCACCTGGTCAAGGGCCTTGTACTCGTCGCCCCAGGCGGTTTGATCCGCAAGTCACACGCCTCAATCTCAAGCAAGATGCTTTACAACAGCTCCTGGATGCCTGAATGGATGGTCCGTAGACTAGTCGCAAGTAAACTCTGGACCGGCGCCAAAACCGTCGAGACCGACCCCGAAGCCATCGAAAATGCCGAGACCACAACCACAACCACCAGAAGCGAGGGCGACAAAACCTACGTCTCAAGCAACCAAATGCTCCTACCCGGAAACCCACACAGCACCGTCTCATCCGTCGTAGACTGGCAAATCAAAAACCACAAGGGCTTCATCCCAGCATTCATCTCTACCATCCGTCACGCCCCCGTCTTCAACCAGCACGACCGCTGGAACGTCATCCGCGAGAACATCGAATCCCGCGCCGGTCCCCTACGAGAAGTCTGGCTCGTCCTCGGCGAAACAGACCCCATCATCATCGCCGACGAGATAACAGAAGACGCGCGCGCCGCCCTGGGCGAAGAAAACCTCCGCGTCAAGGTCCTCGACGGCGTCGGCCACGAAGTCGCCATCGAGCGCGCCGACGACATCGTCCGCGTCGTACGCCGCATCGACGGCAAAGCCGAAGTCCGCGAAGTCAGAGAAGTCCGGGAAGAAGAGAAGCCGGAGCGCTACGAAAAACCCGAAAGGCCCGAGAGGTCGGAGAGGTCTGAGAAGCCTGAAAAGGCAGACAAGCCAGAGAAGACGGACAAGAGCGAGAAGAAGGAGAAGAAGAGCTCGAGTCGGAGGAAGCATGGGGGGTCGCATGCTAGTTCCAGCACAAAGTAAGGGGCTTGTGTGTATCACTGCATCCTGGTTGGTGCCTTGACATACAAATCACCTGAACAATCTAAACAAGTCTATAAAAGATGAGAAATAAACATGTATAACGCATTATGATGTTCGGTTGAGAAGTTAGAATGGCGTCATAAAAGACAACTCTTAAACATTGATTTCACTGCATGTGGCAGTAGATCTTTCTTCCTATATGAAGCATTCAGATGCGTATAATACAGTAAAGATTGGAGACATGTGACTGGCAGTCGAGTGTTCAAGCAAGTAGAATCTCACGCCTTTGGCCTCCCCTCCACAAGCGCCAACTGCTTACGTTCCTCCTCCTCCAACTCCCCAGCCTCATAATACAAATCCTCCTCATCAATATCCGCATACCCAAAAACACTCCTATAAAGCCGCTCGCCCAGCCCCTTCTTCTGCGCCATAGCCAACACCATGACAATTGGAAGGTGCCAGATACTCGCCCAGAACAGACCCCTCGCCGTGCCCTTGTTCCCCTCAGCCTTCCAAAACTGCCAAGCCTTAAGCACCATCCAGCCATTGACTGCGCTACTGGTGACTACGTAGCTCCAATCGGTGACGCCGCTGTACGACAAGCCAATGCAAATGGGAAACATGAGAATGGCATATCTGAGCGCAACACGACCGTTCATGGCGGGATTAACCCAGGCCAGCATGCGATACCCCGCGTTACGGTACTCGTCGCGGATAGACCAGCTCAACGCGTTGAAGTGGGGAAACTGCCAGGCGTACAGGAGCGCGGCGCATAGCCAGCCGCCAGCGGATCCCTCGCCGAATAGCAGTTCCTGCCATGTGCCGTCGTGGGCGTACTGGTTCGCAGCCGCCGTCCAGCCCATTAACGGTGGAATTCCTCCGACTACGGCGCCCACCCATGTGTTGAGCACGTGCATGCGCTTCATGGGCGTGTACACGCCGGCGTAGAGGACAATGTTTGCTGCGCCGAGAAACGCCGTGGTGGGATTGACGCCGTAATATAGTGCGCCGGTGCCGAAGACGCCGCAGGCAATGGCGAACGCAATGGCCCCGCGTGGGCTGATGAGTTTCCGGACGAGCGGCCGGTTGCGCGTACGGCTCATTTTGGCGTCGTGCTCGGGCTCCATGAGCATGTTGAGAGCATTTGCGGAGGCCGAGCAGAGCGCTGTCCCCGATGTAAGGAAGAAGAGTGTAAGGGTTGAGAGCGAGGGTGTGGCGGTTGCAGCGGGAGCTAGCAGTCCGGGGACGGGGTATAAGGAGTATGCGGCAGTAGCAGTGAGGACGACGAGGAAGGAGAGGCGGGGTTTCGATAGTGAGAGGTAAGTGGTTAAGAGGCGCTTTAGAGATTGATTCGGGAGACTCGAGGATATGTTTGCTAGTTTCGACGACGCATCGTGGGGGATGGGATAGGCTGTCTCCGGATCTTCCATTGCCTGCTCTTTGGCTTTTTTCCGCCGTCTATGTGGGAGGACTTCTTCTGCTGTGGCCGTAACATTCTCTTTATTTGGCTGCTGTCCATTTCCCGATCGTATTGAAACGATTGAACTCTGCAACTGGTGTTTCGATGTCCAAAACGAATCCTTCAATAATGGATTCGCCCGGAAATAGCCGTTGGCGAAGGTGTTGGTGTCTTTCCCGGCAGTCACAGCACTGGCTCTATACGACGAAATCGACGAGAATGCCTGCCGTGACTGTGGCGGCGCTTTGGAAAGCCTCCTCCAGCATCGCAGGCATACTGAGTTTTTTTCCCGCACTGCAATTGGCCGGGGCAGTAGTGGTCGGAAGCTCATGGCGGCATGGGGGGTTGAGCTCCAGCGGACGGCCAGTTTAGAGGTCGATGATGAACTTTTGGGAGGCACATGGACGCAATGCCAAGACCCCGCGGCACCAGCCACTCAGCCATCGCCCATTAACATTAGCTACTACAACACTTACTAACCAACTTACTGCAAGCCACATTCATCAGTCAGTGGTCAGTGTACTGATAGATAGAGGAAATTAGACGATAAATCTCCTTCTCCTTCGAGTTCCAAATACCATGGCCATCACGCTACTACTATATCCAAATCTGGAAGCTTGTGCTGGACAATCAGCTTATAAAACCATGGGCTCAGATCGTGATACAACATGGCGATTGAAAGCAGTGTCTGCGGCTGTGTTCTGCATACCGCATGATTCCAACCTAGGCTGAATACAATTATATATTTTGTAGAGCCACCTTCTGGATTCTGTCCACCAATTAATGCGCGTCAGCCTGCAGCAGACCTACCACTTCGAGTTTCGGCCCCCAGGACCACTATGAGGAGGCTGTGTAAGCCACAGAGCCATTACCTGTGGCTTTCAGGACACTGTCCCTTTCTCCACGGTCGCTGAACCGTCGTTTGTATCTTCACCCACTCAGATGGCCGAAGTCATTGGCATCGTTGCGTCGGCCATCACCATCGGCGCGAGTGCAGCTCAACTCTCGCTTGCCCTGTTCGATGTAGCACACACAATCAAGAACGCCCCCAAACAGATTGGGGAGATTGGTAGGTATTCCAACCCTCCACACATAGGACGGCCTTCTAACAATAACAGCGGAGGAATTCTCCTTGGTTTCTGAGAGTCTGCAAACACTTGCAGATATCATTCGCGCCAATCAGAACTTGTGCAAGCCAGCGCTTTTTAAAAATACCCATACCATAATTTCACGGTACAAACAAGTCGATGCCGAGATCAAGAAGTTGATAGATACGCCCCGGAAACTGGCAGGACTCCAGTGGTACATCAACAAACCCAAAGCAAAGGGGCTTTTGAAAAAGGTTGAAGGTATCAAAACCGCTCTCATCCTGGAACTGAACATCATACGCCTTGCGAGAGAAGAATTCACTCGTCCGTATGTCTCGTCATTTCGTCGCATGTTAGGTATCCGCTAACCTATGTAGTCAAACTGAAACTGGTCCCAGTATTTCAGTTGGACTTCCACCAAATTTCAACCGGTTTCGAAAAGTGGTAGAGAGCGCTGTTCAGGCCAACCGCAAAGTAGTAGAGAACGCGCAACAGGACGACAAGGATTCCGGTACCGGAAGACAAAAATACACCAATGCAGAATTGGATATATGGAAAGAGGGCTCTTTCGACACTGCAACATGGCTATATCACCTAGTCTTCAGCCCCGACATGCCCGATGCATCTGAGGCAAATGCAAAAAGACGTCGGCTCCACCAAGCCTCTGTTGCTGATGAGTCCCACTCCTCTGAAGAGGATTCAACTTCGCATAAACAAGAAGAAGATTCAGAAAAAAAGTCCATGATTGTATGGAACAAGCAAACCGAACCTGGCTTGGTTGTAGACAGGCTCCTCTCCTCCTGGACTACGTTGTCCTCTGATCAGATCACTCGTAGCGCAGCCAATCAAGATGGCAACGAATGGAGAGAGGATCTCTTGAAAAACATTGAACAGGCGAAAAAGGAAGATGACTTATCTTTCGATCAGTGGGAGTTACAGAACGAGCCAGTGAGATCAGACGACGAAGACTTCAAGAGTTTTGATGATGATTCTCTGAGCGGTATCACTATGCCAACATACAATTTTCACAGCAACACCAGGAATCACCGCAGCCGTAGTGTATCGAAACCGGGTGATGATGATGATCCGTGGTCCTTCAAGTCTGGCGAGTCGCCGGTACATCGTGATGTACAACCCAATCGGCCCAATATTGTCATTTACAACACTAGTCGCGAATCAAGGCCAAAGCGGTCAGCTGGTGAACACCGGGTGAGGTGGGAAGAAGACATGTTACCTCTTGAGCGCGAACGCGAGCGCGAACGCCGCCAAAGGTACTCGGGATACACAAGACCTTCGTATGCTGATAACGAAAGCATTACCTCCAGAGTTCATACTATAAGCAGTGATCGGACTGCTTCTACAAAGGGTAGACCTACAAGTAATCTCTCCAGCGCAACCGCATCCAGCCACAATCCATTTGATCCGAGACCTACTCCATGGCATGACCGCTTTGAACGAGTGCCATCATGGGAGGAACCAGTCTCAGCATTTCCACAAGGGTCGTCAAATCCTTTCAGCCATCCTATCGATCCTTGGGCTCATTGGTCCTCTGCCGCACCTCCCTATTATGCTCCTCCTCCTCCACCTGCTCCAATACCACCGCCAACTCCAACTCAATTCCACCCGAATCCATCATTCCAAGATACTCATACTTCTCCTCCCCCTCGTGTTTCTCCAGAGGAGCAGCCAAATGAAGCCGAAACAGCGGCGAAAGAGAAAGCCATCGTGACCGCGATAGAGAAACTGCTGGAAAAACGAAGCCAAGACAATCAGTTGGATCCAAACGAGCCACGCTTCTTGAAACTGGTGGAACTCTTGACTGCACAGCAAGAGCGTGAAGCACAGAATGAACGCGAGCGAGCCAATGCAGCCACCGAAACTCAAATAAAATTGATGCAAGCAATGCATGACAAAGACAACGAACGATTGAAGCAACTCGAAAGCCTTGTTGAAGAGAAAAGGGGTGTAGAGGTGGCGTTACAAACTATGTGGAAGGAAGAAGCTGAGAAAAAAGCCCAAGAAGCGAGAAATTCTGTCATGGAAGAGATGGCTGAGAGGCAAGCATTGGCAGCCAAAGCAAGAGACGCCGAGAGACAAACACAAAAAGAGGCCGAAGCAAGGGCGGCTAGAGAAATAAAAAGACTTGAACGTAATCACCAAAAAGAAATCAAGCGTTATGAGGATTTGCTGCGAGGTTTTCAAGATCAACAGTTGAAGGCAGAACAGGATGCACAACTACCGATACGCCGAACTCGCATTGCTGAAGGTAATCGCAGTGTTGATGTCACGGAGTACTCAACTGACAGACGGAATCCCTTTCTATCATCTTCGTCCAATCTAAGAAACCTCCAGTATGGATTTGCTCAATTTGGAACAAGCCTTAAACCTCCCAATGCCCAGCCTCAGCATCCACGGCACTCACGTCGCAACAGTTTTCGCAGCTCAACTCCATCTTTACAGTCTTCACATGCATCAATAGGGACTGGGAATACGTCTAACGCGACTGAAACCTCCCAGCAGCTGATCATCTTTCCAGCGAAAGCTGATCGAGCATCACGACAAATAACAAAGCTCCAGACGTCGCTTGCTGCACATGGCATCGACTCCACCTTTGAGGACCCGGATGAAGACCCCGGCAATCAAATGATACCCTACAATCACGATGAATCGGGCGACCAGTTGGTGCGAAGTACCATTTTCTGGGAAGCGGCAATGCTGAGCTTGGGAAGCGAGCTTCTATTGACCATGCGACAAGCTGGATGGAGACCAGCGTATACGAGAACTTCTGGTAGGAGTCTTCTATCTCATTCCAATCTCATTGTACTAACATCATTCAGAAAAAGGACAAACCCACTTTCTCGGGAATCAACCGGTGCATGCCTATTTCTTTAGTCCAGACTACAAGCCTCAATTTTCTCCGTCCACGAGATCGTCCTTCAAGGAGACCATTGTTATACAAAAATCCCTGGTGGAGGAATACGCACTGATTGAGTTGGGCTTCGAGTTTGAAGCCAAGGACTCGGGAGTCTACGTCCTAGATGGAAGACTTACTTATGTGAGTAAACTCGGGTGTTGTCGATGAATGCAAGTCTAATACGATATAGAACGACATTGAAAGCCTTGTAGAGAGATCATTTCTGATGAGAGAGAACAATTATCGACGGCTACACCGACAGCTCCAATGGCACTACGACAAAGGTACTAACAAAGCATCCTCAACGCGACACGATAGATCATACACGCCATCAATAGCTTCTACAGCATCCATTTACTCGGGAGACGGCGACCACACATCTTGCGCCGACAGCGATACAGACACTGAAGCCAAACAAAGCTCCAGAGCTACCACCGTCGCTCGCTATGACCATAGTGATGACGACGGCGATCACGTGTCTACGCGGAGTAGAAGCAGCAGAGGCGGGAGCCCGGTCAAGTCGCCCTCGATTGTTTCCTGGGAGTCAAAGTCAACCAATCCCTTTCGTAAACACATGATTCAGGTCAAGGAAATCAAGGATGCTCCAAAGCCGCACTCTCCCAGCGTGAGTATTTGGGATGATCCGGCGCCTGAGCCACTTGTGTAGTGTTCTGATCAGCAGAGCTCACATGGATGTAAATGTAAAAACTCTCTAGTGATAGATAAGTAAGGTATGTAAGAGAAAA
This sequence comes from Bipolaris zeicola 26-R-13, assembly GCF_000523435.1. Classification (NCBI taxonomy): domain Eukaryota; kingdom Fungi; phylum Ascomycota; class Dothideomycetes; order Pleosporales; family Pleosporaceae; genus Bipolaris; species Bipolaris zeicola. Next base: position 6,499 of record NW_006912370.1, on the reverse strand, counting down.
TATGGCAATCGAAAGGCGTTTTCATGGTACCCACAGGCAATCGGGAACAAGCCTCAATATGTAATATCCTTTGTGGGCTCTGTGTCTATATCAAGATAGTTTCTATTTGTCGTACATTTAAATACCGCTTGAATGTAGCCTACGAGCATATGATATATCTACCTAAGCTGCTCTTTCTTACAGTGTGCAGTGGTTCAATACAAAGATCGCCTGAATCGCCGCTGCCAGGCGCTATCATCCTCCAGGTTGTTTGGGTTAAGACCTTTGTTCAGTTGTTTGATATGTAGCTCATGGCATTCATTCGATATGCTGCTAGCAATATGACATGTTTCCCTGTTCGGCAGAAGGCATAATGAATGTGTCGTGCAGGTAAACACGGCTTACCGAGCTCCTTCCCATCCACTTCTTCTGTTTTGGACTAGGCTGAGGTGAGACTAGCTTGCAGGCTCACCATATAGATACCTGCGCTGCTCCCGTTTCATAGAGGGCAGTGATCCAATACAAACACTACCTGGGCCATTGCCACCATGAGATATTCTCCTGCACACAATGTCTTATCAAGAAGAATAAGTGAGAGACAATGCCTCACGTATCACTGTACTCGAATTCACCTCAGTGAAAGCGCTAATGAGACAGCAAAACTCACTTCACCTCAGTACGATCACCGGTCACGGGCTTTTTTTTCACATCTCACTGCGTAAGCCCTCCTCCCGTCCTGCATTTATATACTCGCCCTCCTCAAGGTAAACCATTACATCCCACTCAACCCCACGTTCGATCAAAACTTTCTTTTGTAGCCCACAAACATGTCTTTTTCCAAGCTGTCAACCGAGTTAGACACCAAGATCTTGGAATACCTACACGATGACCGCCCATCTCTCACCGCCATGTCAATGGTATCCAAGTACTTCCGCCGCATAACCGAGCCAATCCTTTATCGTGACCTCTGTTTCCCCGAAATGACAACCATCCAAATGAAGCAACTCCTCACGATAGTTCTATTGCGACCACAGCTCGCAAAGCACGTCCGCAGTTTCACAATGGTACCCAAGAGAAGGAACCCACTCGACCGCACCGACAACACTCCTTCAAAAGAGGAGATGGAGGCATGGAACAATCTCCACCAAGCTAACTATCCCGCCCTCTTCGCGCTGTCCCAAAAGCTGAAAACCTTCCGCCTGAACCCCCAGTTCGTCCAAATCTGGTTCATTCACATCTTAGACTGCGCTTTCTCACACTATCTCGCCTCCCGCGACCCATTTCTCGATCCCTTCCTCGCTGCCTTCCTCATCTTAACCACCAATATCGAAACCATCAACTTGACCGCTACCTTGGGGGAAAGCTTACGGAAATGTCGCGCAATCCTCAGCATTCCTTGGTCTGGTTATCCTGTCGATGGCACACAGCAGGAGCAGGAGCCCTTCAACAAATTATCAGACCTGTGTATAGCAGAAGACAGTTTCTGGGAGAATTTATATGACCGTTCATTTGACGTCTCGATCCCGAGCCGTGTAAAGCGCTTGCGGCTCCCAGGCTGGGACATGAGCGCTCTCCATATGCAGGGTGAGACGATGTTAGCGCTTCAGCATCTGGATTTGCGGCATGTGACTGTTTCCCCTGCAGACCTGGTTCAGTGTTTGCGAACTGGCCAACTCGCTAATCTCCGTCATTTGAATCTGGGTGGCATAGAGGAGCGGGTTGATCCCACACACGGAGGACACCTTGATATCACTATATTGGGTAGGGGGTTAGCGCAGCATACCCCGTCACTAGAGGTGTTGGAGATGCGAGAGACTGCTTATTCAGTGGTTTATTGCTTCAATATCGGGTCGCTGGTGGAACTGACGAGGTTGCATACGCTGCGGATTGATATCATTCATCTTGTGCTTGCCGGTGGGTCGGGGTACGATGATCCAATTGATCCGCATCGGATTCTTCCGGCGTCGCTGCGGCATCTGGAACTTACGGAGTTACAGGCGGAGGATGTTAATCAGTATTGTGAGGAGGCGGGGAACGACGAGATACGACCGAATCACACGCAGTTTATCGTCAATACTGTGCGGACGTTTTCGTTACTCGAGTCGTTGAGAATTCACGTCTTTATATACGGTTATAATGCTCCTCATCGCACTATATCCAAGGTCCTGTCAAAAGCGAGTGTGGATCTGCTTCTTGGTCTTGAGAGGAAAGGAGGGGAAAGGGAGTTAGAGATTGGAATACATTCTCTTCCTTGATGAGCGTGACTGAGCATTCATTGCTCTGGATTAAGAAAGTTGTGTGGAACTTTATACCATATTCTGCGGAGTCATCGCAGGATAAGGAACAAACGGGAATGATGACACTCGACAATCAAAAGTCAGTTCTAAACCAAAGAATTTATTGTATAGCATGTACTTTTCAATAATGCAAAAGCTGTTCAACCTCATCACACATGTAGTCTAATCAATGATAATTCTTCGAACATTCTGTAAGGATTTCGTAAAGTCACTTGAGCACACTGCTTTGACGCATGTCCTAGCTTTCGACTGAAGTGAAGCACTCAAGGTCCCAATGCTAACGGACATACCGTCATGATGATATGTTGCAAATGTGTTACGCCCCTTTTTCCATGAAGAAATAGTGAAGGGGTAATTGACACTGCGTTCATATATCGCCGTCTCGGAGAGTAGGTAAGAGATTGGCAACTCCAATACCTCTCGCAGTAATTTTGGCGAATGTCTTAGGGCTACAGCCTCTTACTCGTTCCTCCAACATCACCCAGCACAGGTGCACCATGCAGAAAAACAAAACTCTTTCATTGTCCTATCAAAATGTTATGTACACGGCAGTCCTTCGCAGTGAGAATGCTCCGCCTTTGTTTTCGTATCCGTAATCGCAATCGTTTTTTGTCTCGCGTGCGTAATCGCGGTAGAATTGACACCGACCAGTTTATTGAATCAGAGATGCCGTCAAAGCGTCCGTTATGTAACAAGGTGGGTGTGCCGAACGCTGAAGTCATGCGGCCACATCCAAATCTACCAGCGAACCACTTAAGCACCCGAAGGAGAGAGTTCGAAGGCGGATGAGGAGAGCTGCTCAGCTTATACACGCTAGGCTTTCATCATCTAGAATGCGCTGTTAGCTGGGTTCTCGAATTGTCTGAAAAAAGAGGCGCTTACATTTTACAAACTGGAGGGATAGCGAGAGGAAGTTGGGTCAGGGCTACAGAAAGATTTTGAAGCTCCGAACGATGGTCCATGCGCAACTAGTCCAAATAGAGTTTAGTTGAATATCGGCCTTGGCAGCATATCGAGATTTGGCAGCGAAGGCATTGAACCAGTATCTTCGCATCTAAACAATTTCAGGGTCCAATCGGCCGGCATCTATGAGCATGAGTCTCCTACATGCATCGAAGCATGTAGCAAATCGGGGTGCATGCTTGCGCAATTCCTATGTGGAAATATCCCGTTTCTTCAGACCACGCCATCACGAGATCACGGCGAATCGAGTAACATCGGGGTTGCCAATCTCGATCCGATGCCTTCAGACGTTGCAGCCGACTCAAGAGAATTTTTCACCGGATGAGAAACTCAGAAAGACGCTCGATGACTTCAAGGCGACCAGTATGTTCGCCCCACCAAGTCTAGTTCCAGCACTTATTGAAATGCAGTCCGGTCCTCATGGGAGAAACTTGATAATGCGTGGAACGACGGGCAACTAATTGACCACGAGATTGGTCAAGAAATTGAAATTTTTGGGTATATGAGTACTCGACGAGATGTCAGCAGCAAGCTCTCGTTCACTATGCTTCGCAATAAGAACCAGACGTCTTGTATTCAGTTAGTCTCCAGCTCGAACAATCCGGAAGGAGAACAAGCCGAAGCACATGCTCGCCTCCGTTTATTGAAAGAGTGGACTCCAGTCATTGTAAGAGGCACGCTCGCCGAGCGCCGACCAGCAAAAGACGATCACTTCCTCGGCATGAAGTTGGTCACTACTCGGGAAATCGCTGTAACACGCGTAGAGCCACTCAATGAAATTCCTAACGACATAATCATTAAGAATGACACAGTTTTTGGACCAGACCAGCGGCATTTGCAGCTTCGCACAGATTCGGAGCTACGTTCTAACATCCTTCTGAGATCAAAGGCCATGGCTAGAGCAAGACTGAGTTTGATTGAAGTTGATTGGAAAGAGATTGAAACGCCTATTCTTTTCAAGTCGACACCCGAGGGTGCGCGAGAATTTCTTGTACCAACACGTCAAAAGGGCCTTGCATATGCATTGCCGCAAAGTCCTCAGCAATACAAGCAGATTCTCATGGCTTCTGGATTTACGAAGTACTTCCAATTTGCCCGATGCTTCCGCGACGAAGATCTCAGGGCTGATAGACAGCCCGAGTTCACGCAGGTTAGTTCTACTGCACGAATATATCTATCTCTTCTGACGATTGTCTATAGCTTGATATGGAAATGTCTTTTGCAGACGAAGAAGATGTCATGAGAGAGACAGAGAGGCTGCTAAGGAAACTCTGGCAGCGCGTGCTTAACCTGAAGACTCCTGAGACATTCCCACGAATGACGTATCACGACGCAATGGCATTGTATGGATCCGACAAACCAGATCTACGCTACGAGTCCAAGGTAAGACATGTATGCTGATATACTCATCGACCTGACTTTAACATGTATAGATACACAACATCACGCAACATCTGACATCCGACCTAATCAGCAAAATTACTCCGCTTGAGAATCCAACCGTCGACGCTATCAAGATCTCCATATCCGAAGACCCAAAAATAACCCGCAAATTCATCGCCAACTTCCTCGACAGCCCAGACGGCAAACCCTATCTCGACAACCCCGACGGACAACCCGGCGTCTTCATCGGCGACCATTCCAAACCAATGAACGGTCTCGGTCCCCTAGGCCACGAATTCTCCATGGAAGGACCCCAAACCCTCATCCCCGACCACGGCGACCTCCTCATCCTGCAAGCCCGCCCTGCCGTCCCCTTCTCGGGTGGCTCCACCTCCCTAGGAAACCTGCGACTAACCCTTCACAAAGCAGCCATCGCTCAAGGCCTCGTCGGTGCCCCCGCCAAAGACGACTTCCGCTTCCTCTGGATAACAGATTTCCCACTTTTCACTCCCTCCAGCGACTCCGAACCAGGCCAAGGCGGCACTTCCGGCTTCTCATCTACCCACCACCCCTTCACCGCCCCGAAAACACCAGAAGACGTCGATCTCCTCCTTACTTCTCCCTCGGCCGCTACAGCAGCACACTACGACATTGTCGTCAACGGCGTCGAGCTTGGTGGTGGCAGCCGCCGCATTCACTCTGCTCCCATGCAAGAATTCATCTTCCGCGATATACTCCAGATGGCGCCCGAGCGTATCGAGGATTTCAGACACCTGCTCGATGTCCTGCGTAGCGGGTGTCCGCCGCATGCGGGAATCGCGCTGGGATGGGATCGCCTGATGGCGATGATGTGTGGGCGGGAGAGCGTAAGAGATGTTATTGCTTTCCCGAAGAGCGGGCGGGGCGAGGATTTGTTGGTTAAGAGTCCGAATGCGGTTACGAAGGAGCAGTTGGGGGTGTATGGGCTGAGGGTTGAGGAGTAGAAGATGGGAAGCGGGGGGGGTTTTGTAGAGTATTTTGTAAAATAGAAAATCTCCTGATGTTAGAATTGGATTATCCTGTCTTAATTACGAATCAACTTCAACTCCATCTCAAATCTCTCGGTGCGACTATGCGATTTATCTCCCGTTTGCGACGGGCTCGGCTTAGTACGAGATAACCGCTAAGATCGCAACCGGGAGATTTGAGATGGAGTTGAAGTTAATTCGTAATTAGGATAGGATAAGATGTGTGAGAGAGAGATACTAATAATACAGCCAATATATAGGTATTGGAGCGCTTTACTGCACTACGTGTGCTTATTACAACCCTATTTCGTTGTGCGGTTGTCTCATCGCAACCGTAATTCGCTATTCTACTACCTTTACCACAACCGTGTTGTATTTAGTCATTGTACCCAATAGAAATGTATTATTACTAAACTCTTCCTTAGGGTTCAAAGCAGGGTCCCGCAGACCCTTTACAGGTTTTTATTTTATTTTAATTACAAAGTTATTTTCTTTAAAAAATACCCGATTCTGGTAGGTTGGGGGTGTAGGCCTGCTAATTCTTTCAAGGATGATTGATCTGATAGACTATATAGCAAACAGAGATAACGTGTTTCACCAGTGATTCGGCCACCCCAGTGATTTGGCCACCTCTCAAGACTACTACACCTTTATAATAGTATTGCGCAACACCACCNCAATTTTTATTATTAAGTAGAATAAGATATTATTCTTCAGACACGTCGCTATCCTCTATATCCTCTAATTCTACTTGGCAAGTGCGAGAGTTATGTCCAATTTGGCTGCAACGCCCGCAGCGCCGTTCACTGCGCACCCTCTTCGCAGACGTTGCACCATTATTACACCCATCACCCTCTGCCTCAGCGATCT
>NW_006912369.1:0-22605 GCF_000523435.1 Bipolaris zeicola 26-R-13 | reverse complement strand
CCTTTTGACGTGGACGTCCCAGGGCCTTCTGCCACTTCGTCATTTGTCAAGGAGAGAATCCTTCTTGTTACTTGTAACAAAGAGACCATGGAACCGCTGAAGCGCAACGAACTACACTGATTCACCGACTGCACACCAGCCAACCGCTAGCCCTAAGAAAGTACTCAGTCGACCTGTACATCTCTTCAAGGTCACATGTGTCCTCATCTAAACATCCATACTACTCTTTTTAGCATCTGTAGACTCATTACGATCATACTAAACTTACTTGATGCTTATAGTCTTTGTTTCAACGAAATGCAGAAGTCCCTGCCGTCCACCCTCCCGTCCAATGCCACTCTGCTTGTTGCCGCCAAATGGAGCAGCAATGCTGAAGGACTGAGAAGAGTTGATGTTGACATTGCCAGTGTCAATTTGCTTCGCAATGCGGAGAGCACGGCTCGTCGAAGCAGTATAGATGCATGCTAAGAACGTATTAGTTATGTACATCTTAGGCGTTTGAAATGTAAGACTTACCAGATAGACCAAAAAAAGTGTCGTTAGCCATCCTGATGGCTTCCTCTTCTGTTTTAAAAGTCTTGATAGTAAGGACTGGGCCGAAAATTTCCTCGCGGTAAATGCGAGCATCGTCCTTGGGGTTAAGGAAGATAGTTGGCTCCACATAGTATCCGGTGTTGGAATAGTTGTGGCGCTTTCCGCCAGTGATGAGCTCGGCCTCTTGCTTTCCAATCTCGAAATACTTCATCACGCGTTCATATTGCAAGCTGTCGGCTAGTGGTCCAAAGATCGTCTTTGGGTCCAGAGGCGATCCGGTAGTCTGAGATACTTGTTCAAACCGAGCCTTCAGCTGCTCAATAAAGTTCTGGGCAATACTTTCCTGAACAAAGACCCTGCTTGCTGCTACGCATGCCTGGCCAGTGTTGAAAAGAAAGTTTAGGCTGTGATGTTGGAGAGCGTTGTCCAAGTCCGCATCGTCGAAGATCAGACTCGGAGATTTTCCACCGAGCTCGAGGACAACTCGTTTCATATTGCTGTATCTTGTAAGTTCGCTGTCGGCTTTGAACACCATATACCCTGACATACCTTTTTGCTGCAAGTTCTTGGATTTTTTTCCCGGTATCAAGTGATCCCGTGAACGATAGCTTGTTGATGTCCATGTGAGCTGACAGCATCGCTCCTGTAGAGCCGGCACCAGTGATGATATTGATGACTCCTGGAGGGAAGCCGGCCTCTTTGATTAGATCGCCAAGTTGAAGCACGCCGATTGGAGTCTTTTCCGATCCTTTGTAGACGACTGTGCATCCAACAGCGACAGCTGTAGCAACTTTAGAGCCGAAGAATCCCGGCGCCCCGTTCCAGGCACCAATGCCAGCACACACTCCAATGGGGTCGTACTGGACAACCTTCGAGATTGTCAGCTTATGTTTAGCAATATAAGAATACCGCTCACCCTGTAAAAGCCATCGTGCGCCGGATATTGCTCGCCAAGTAGTTTGTCTGTCCATCCAGCATAGTCTGATTCAAGTATTAAAGTTCTGTAGGTATAATGGAGCTGGTGAACTTACATCTAAAGGCACCAGTGAATATTTTGTAAAGCATCTTAGTGGTAGAGATGGCCTGGCCCATGCACGTGCTTTCCCAAAGAGCTAGCTCATCAGCATGCTGATCGACCAGATCTGCGAACTTTAGCATAACTGTCGATCTTTGCGCCGGTATCCATTTGGACCATTCTCCGTGGAAAGCTGCTCGCGCTGCTGCAACAGCTTTGTCTACATCTTCCTGACCAGCAACTTGGAGCTGATCTGTTACAAGCGACTCATCGTGTGGGCTGTAGACAGCCAACGTTTCCTTGTTTTGAGCATCTACATACTTTAGGTTGTGAGTTAGCAGTCACAGAGAGCTTTTTTCATGCTGAAGTTTGGATCAATACCTCATTGTTGATGAAGAGTTGGGTGCGCATCTTTTCTCTCTTGATGTTGATTTTGTTGCTTCGTAATGTTCAAGTTTGATAACCTTTTGCCTGATTGCTGGTCAGTCAGGAAGAACCTACTTATATAGGTGTTCTGCTGTAGGATTACACGTTATCCACTATAGTCTGCTAATGGTATCGCTATCCCAGCTTGCATACGCCGGACCAAGAAATCGGAGGTACTTGAGACATAGGTATAACGACTGGGCCTTAATGGATGTTAGACTTGGGTGATAAATCCCTCCTTCTACTATGCGATGGAACTATTATGCTCAGCATCCCTGGCTTTTCCTAATTGTTCGGACCATAATATTCGTCCGACGCAACGATACGATTCTAGTAGGTTAGCCCTGGTACCACTAGCACCTCGGATGAGATTTTCGGGCTTGGTCAATGGGCCCGTGGGTTACACTATAGTCGGAAAAAAGAGTCGGACGAAAGGTTTGTCACTAGTCGTGAGCCTATAAGACAGATGCGATTGTTATAGATAGCTATGCAACACTACACTAGGGTGGCTGGAAGTCGTCAAACTGCTGCTCCGTAAAAGGGCTAACATTAGCCGACGGGCAGCACTTTACGCCACACGTCTAATTGCGGAAGCGGCGATCGGTAAAAGAAGAATGGCTAGATTGCCATCATCGAAAGATGCCGACGTGTATGCGTAATCACCTAACACGAAATTTAAGGTCGTTATTATGGCTGCAGAGGAACAATCGAGTATTAAACCCGTCAGCAACTTCACATTTCTGCGGTCGTTCATTCGCACTTGGACCACAGAGTATTCTGAACAATCTTGAGTATATAGTGTCCTCTTTTTGAAAGGCATATATGTAGTTGGGCGAGCTCGAACGCCAGCGTCGTGACAATGTAGCCATTTCTAGGTCTCAGTGCCGGGTGCTTCAAACTGCGTGCACAGCTTACACCGCGACAACACGATAATGACAGACTGCAGGATAGTCCAGGTTCACCGCCCACATGAGCGAAAATTATAAAACTTTCGCTTTCGATCGCCCGCAGCATGGCCTGCTCTTGTAGTTTCATGTCCTGTCCCCGCCTCCCGGTCCAAGAAACCGGCCGTCACTGCCCTATTGCACGTCTTGCTTGTATACCTCTCTACCCTTGCATCAATCGCGTTCTCTACCATCTCCCTCGCCTGCTCAACCAAACGATCAAGTTCATCAGACAACGCAACCAACTTCTCCTGAACGACATTGTCGATCTCGTCACCCAGCTCTTCTAGCGCGTCCTCTTTCCGTTGTTTTATATCCAACTTCTCTTCCGCCACAATTTCGAGGAATTCCTCGTCGGCTGCCAGACGGAGAGAATTTGCATCATACTGCATATCGTTGAAAATGGTACTGAGTTTCTTCTCAGTATGTTTGACGGCACGTTTTGTAAGGAGCGAGCGGAGTTGGTGGATGGATTTGATTGGAGGCGCTACTTTTGGGTGTGTGTTTGGATCGATAGAGGACGATGAGGATGGGGAAACTGAGCGGGAGTGGTCGATGAAGGAGGCGAATATGGCTGGGAAGAGGTTGAGCATTATGCTGCGGACGTTATTCTCTAACGCACATGCGTCATTTACGTCAGTTTTAGGGTTGAGTGGATACGAATTCTCAGCATAAGAGCGAGAATGCGCTGATGCGGCGCACAAAGATGTCATACGTGGTGATTCATCAATCGTAGAGGACAAATTCGCCGGGCTGTTGGGCAGCGATGCCGTAGTAGCTTTCTCTGTTGGCGAACCTGGAGGTATGAACAGGCGCTTCGTTGGCGGTGATGGACTACTGGATACTGCAGGATCATGCATTAGCTAAAAAATGTAGGTCTTGCGATTACCTGGGAACACTCACCCCCTCGGGGCCGCTTGTACGTCGCCTTTGTGTACGGAGGAGGCTCCTCTGTTACCACCACGCTCTCCTCGTCGGGACTGAAGATAGTCCAGTCGACCAGTCGCCGTCCTCTCAGGTTCTTCTCATCAATAGGAAACCCGTGGAATCGTTCTGGCTGGCTGACAATACTCAAGAATGACGCGATACGTTTACGATCCAGCCATTTCAAGTCAAACACGATCTCGATATGTTTGGATTTGGCCAAGCCAACAAGGCACCGAGAGGGGATCTGGCAGCTCGCCTTGGGCACGATGCTGCTGGACGCAGTAGGGCAGATGATTGGGCACGGTTTCTGAAGATGTAGTGACAAAACATGAATCTTAGAAAAGCCATTTCGTGCGACATATGTTTCATCTTCGGGTGAGAGAGCACGCTTTGGAATTTGGCATTTAGTCGTAGTAGGGAGGAGGTTATCAGCATCATAGATTAGATCAAACGGTTGTTTATCCTTGGTGTCGTATACGTGTGTGTTGTGTTGGAGTGAGAAGGTAGCAAAGAGGCGGTCGTTGTCATACTTGACTTGAAAAGTGCATTGCAGGAATGAGGCATCTCCGGATGGAGAAGCGTTGCACGCCAGTGCAGGAATGCCGCCCTTGCGCAGTAGATTATATGTCATACTGTATTTACCGTATCTGGTCTATCTGCCCAGACAGCTCTCCAACACTAAAAAAACTATGCACTTACAACGTTACGCCCTTGCAACAAAACGCGTTGAAGCAAGATGCCCTCCCACCCGAGCTTTTGTACAGAGCAGCCCTGACTCAGCCGATGATTTCCTGACGTGTCTGACGATACACCATGCATAATACACCTGTCTGGCTGCGAACCACCCCTCAGGTTGTTGACAAGCCAACACGTGGGTCGAGACCGAAACGTGCTGTGATTGCCAACGTCCCGAGGCCTTGTGAGATTCGCAAGGATGGTGGCCGGAGTATCAGTCTAGGTTGTGTTGGTGAACGGCGAGGACGAGCGACAAGTGAAAGAATAACCAAGAGAGGATAGGAAGCAGGGCTGGACGGGCCAGCGCGTGAAGCTAAGGTCGAAGCGCGCCGTGATCACCGGCGTCTGAGTGGGAATTGCGAAAGGGTTTCGGTTGAGGTTTGGATCGCAGGTGACATGTAGGTGGAATGGAGAGTGTGCGGCGATGGAGGCGATGTCGGTAGTGATGAGTGGGCGTGGTGGTGGTGGTGGTAGTGGTGGGTGGCTGGAGGATGCCTGGTGGAGCCGCTGCACAATGCGATTATTTCTTGGCACGCGCTAACGAGTCAGCCACCATACCTAGCCCCCTACATACGTACGTTGGCTGACTCAGTCTCATTCACCCCTTGAGGTTTACACGCACTCTGGATTTTCTTTCATAACCACACACTACAACACAGCTATTCTGAGTTCCTATGGCGCTTGGAAACGCAAGGATACAACCGAATTTTACAACTAGTTTAATGTGGATGCGACGTGAACGCGAAAGCTCTGAATGGTTTGGCGGTCATGCAATGCATAGCCAGTCAATCTGATTGTCGCATTGGAGGAGCCACATGCAATGACTCAACACTAAAACCCAACGGCAGAGAACATGTGGTCGATCAGTCATGCACAGTGTCATTCTTGATGCTGAGTAGCTGCCAGTCGGGCTCAAGAGCTATTTGTTAATTAACTTTCTCATATGTTATAGGATTGGGACATAGGTCAAAGTTAAAGCCTTTGTTATATTTAGTACAGTACCAAAGTGAATAAATATCTTTCTTCCAGTAGAGCTGCAGTTTTGGGAGAGCAGTCTATCATATAAACTCCAGTCGTCCTGCCTAGTCCGACAAATTAGAAGGGGCAACAGCGGTCAAAGTAATCGGAATTTGACCCAAGCTCGTATCGTTCCAATATAACGCATACAAATGCCGTCCAACATCAAGCCCAGTCCACAAAGACTCTAACTCGCCATCAGATGTAACAAGTGTCGCCAATGAGCCAAAGAGCCGAAAGCCAGAGGTAATTCTGTTCCCAGATGTTGAGTTGCCATTGATGAAGCCTACACGACGATCGGAGGTTTGGGGTGTTGGAACGGAAAATGTTGTGTTCAGCCATGGTGACTCCACTGATGTAGTTGTGTTCGGTGAAGCGAACCATTCGTTTTTGGAATCAGATGTAACTAGAGATATGTCAACATTGTGTAGATTGCCAATGAGCCTCGGCAATGTGTACTTACATCGCACAATTGTAGGATTGGTAACGTTAAGCTCATCTACATCTACAAGATATGCATACCCTTCGATTGGTCAGATCGTTTCCTGTAATCGATATAATTTGTGTAGGTTGTTTACCGTCCATAAAGACCAAAGGATTTCCACCAAATTGACGACTGTATCCATACAGAGTGAAGTTCTGCGATCCCTGGCGGTTTTTTCCACCCAACACAACACATGGCAGTGTAGAAAGAAGTGCGAGGGACTTGAAAGTCAACATAGTGAACAATTTTTCTCCTGAATTGGTAGTCTAGTGACACGAACTGTTTTCAAGGAGTTGCCACACGATGGGTGTCCTCTTTAACGATCTTGTGTGTTGGATAAGATTTGATTCTATAACTTGAAAAATTAACATCATGCTTGTTTCCTACGCAAGCATGCGTCGTCGTCATCAACTGGGCGCAGTCATTCTCATTTAGACATGGATCACTATCTAGACGGCCTGTGCACCGAGTCAGGGAGATCTGAAGATAGATTGATTATCGTGCAAGGCAAAAGTTTTATATGTGGAAACACTAAGGTATCAGCGGTTGGAACTACTTCGAGGAAATCTATACCGCATTTAGTTCTTAGTGTGGTATCCCTTCCATAAATAATAGTTCCTTGCCTGACTACCCTGTATTTTCCCCTTAGTTAGTGGACCCGCTAACTTGGATCTTGCTTGCTGAAACGAAGCCAGGTTAGTGACCCACATACATGATCAGGCCTATACTCATAGTGGAAAAATACCGGTTGCTCCCGCTACAGTTACATAGGTCTTCGTGGTATACATACTAGGGGTCATTATCGATGCCCGATTCCGCGAGGTAAGGGTGTGGCTCAACATTTTTTTCTGGGAAACAGTTATCTGATGCACTAGACGCGAAACAGGAATCAACAATACAAGCAACAGTATTAGGGGCAATGACTGAAACTATCGAAAGCTTCGACAAGTGCTTGGCACAGGTACCTCGCTCTGACTCGACATCGCAGTGTTTGCTTATGCGTCGCGTTGCTGGCAAAGACTCAACCAGGTGTAGTAGATTTGGTGATGACGAATCTTATCTTCCACCTGAAATAGCATTGGATGATAGCAACGAAGCTCAACACGAAATATGAGCTAGATGCTGAGTTTGTCTTGGCCATAGCTTGGACATCAAGCTTAAAGACCATCTTCATTACCACTTCTCATGTCCATACTTTTTCCATGAGTCTCTGAATCCTTCAGATTATAAAGGTTTTGACTTGAGTTCCTCGTCGCATCATCTACGAAATGCGCTTCCTAAGTGGCTTCAGTACCGGCTGGCTAATCGCCTACGTTTCAGCCCTCAGTGTCCGCAATGACCTGCAAGCGCATCACCGTCGTTCGCATAGTCTCTTTTTAACTGAACGAGCAGCTTGCTCTGGCAATTCTGCTACGTCTCGTTCAACATGGTGCGACTATTCCGTAGATACGGACTATGCAACAAGTAGGCCTCTCATCGACAACGAAGAATGACATAACTCTAATCGCAACGATATCTAGTTGTCCCTGATACAGGAGTAACCCGAGAATATTGGCTCGATTTGACGGAAGTAACGGTTGCACCCGATGGAGTTTCCCGAACAGCCATGGCTGTGAACGGAACCATCCCTGGTCCAACATTGTTTGCCGACTGGGGCGATACGGTAGTTGTACACGTCAACAACAGACTCGAAGACTCCCAGAATGGAACGAGTATCCATTGGCACGGCATCCGGCAAAACGGTACAAACGATCAGGATGGAGTCTCATCTATAACACAATGCCCCACTGCCCCGGGAAGCTCGATGACTTACACATGGCGAGCGATGCAGTACGGGAGCACTTGGTATCACTCGCATTTTGCACTTCAAGCTTGGCAAGGTATCTTCGGCGGGCTCATTATCAACGGACCAGCGACGGCCAATTATGATGAGGATTTGGGGATGCTATTTCTCAACGACTGGGATCATCAGGTGAGCATTCTCAGCTTTTCAGTATTGCTTGGGCCAATGTAGTGTATACTGATGATGATATAGACAGTCGATGAGCTTTACATGTCTGCTCAGAGCAGTGGGCCGCCGACTCTCGACAATGCTTTAATCAACGGCACAAATATCTACGAAGATGGTGGTCATCGTTACAATGTATCTTTCACTGAAGGTTCATCGTACAGGATACGCCTGGTGAATGGTGCTGTTGATACCCATTTCAAGTTCATGATAGATAACCACACAATGACTGTGATTGCATCTGACTTGGTACCTATCCAGCCGTACAACACGACAGTCTTGGATATTGGCATGGGTCAACGTTACGATGTGAGTCAAAGCCCAGTCTACCAAGGTGTGCAGCAAGAAACTGAGTGTCTACAGATTATTGTCACAGCCAATCAGGCATCTACTGCGGAAAACTTTTGGATGCGTGCCATTCCTCAGTCCGCCTGCTCTGGTGAGTATTTTCAGTAAATCGACTGTACTAGTGATCCGCTAATGATTTTTAGATGTCGAAAATGCGAATGACATCCGCGGTATCGTTTATTACGGTTCTTCGCCCTCTATACCCTCTTCATCAGCCTACAACTATACGGACAGCTGTGGCGATGAAACAGACAACCTTATACCTTATGTTGCGAAAACAGTTTCAGAACCAAACAGTAAAAAGGCTGAGATTGCAACTGTTGGCTCTAACTCCGAAGGTCTCTTCCGCTGGTACCTGAACTCTACGTCCATGGTGGCAAGTTGGGCAGATCCGACGTTACTACAGATACTGGACGGAGAGACCTCTTTTACAGAATCAAATGCTGTGATTGAGCTACCCAACGCTGGGGAATGGGTATATGTCATAATTGAGACTGCCCTACCTGTTCCGCATCCTATACACCTTCACGGACACGATTTCTTTGTCTTAGCACAAGGATCCGGTGCCTATTCGTCTGAAGTAGCTCTGCAACTGGAAAATCCTCCAAGAAGAGATACAGCAATGCTCCCTGCCTCTGGGTACCTTGTGCTGGCGTTCGAGATCGATAATCCCGGGGCCTGGCTGATGCATTGCCACATAGGTTGGCACACCTCGGAGGGATTTGCTTTGCAGTTTGTCGAACAATATGACAAAATCGTGAATATAACTCACGCAGATCAAGTGCAGCAAGGTTGCAGTAACTGGGGGGGCTTCCAAAGGAGCGCAAGTATTATTCAAGACGATTCTGGCGTTTAGATCGTTAGGACCACGACCCTCTTTCATGTATAACAGCTATTTCAGTAATAATGGATAGTCTAAGAGACCTTTACTCTTAATCCCTTGGAGTCCTCGGGCATGACAGGGACAACAGTATCACTTGTAATCACCAAGTCAGCAGCGCTCGTCTCAAATAACTGCAACGTCCCAACGTCATCCTTCCCCTTGATCTGATCAGTGCCGTACACCCTGAAGAGCGCTGCCAATGTAAGATAGAGCTCTGCATAAGCAAGATTGATGCCTAGACACGCTCTTCCACCCTTTCCAAACGACACCAGATAACGTTCGAGGCGGGCGTTATCGATCCAGCGCTCGGGCTTGAACGCGTGCGAGTCTGGGAAGACACGTTCATCATGATGAACCAAGTTGCTAGTCATGCTCAGAGGTGTTCCAGGCGGGATTCGCCATTCGCGCTGGTTGTCATTGTCCTGGTAGACGAGTGTCTCATCAGGGCAGATGCGGTGCAAGCGGTGTGAGATGGCGTGGCTTAGGCGCACGCCTTCTTGGACCACGCCAGTAAGGAATGGAAGAGCCTCGAGCGCGATAAGATTGAGTGGTTGTGAGGGATCGGGGATTGCAGCTTCCAACTCAGTCTTGAGCTGACGCAGAATCTCTGGGGTGGCGAGCACAAAGTACGTCGACACGCCCAGCGCCCAGGCAGTAGTGATAGTTCCAGCAGCAACAACCACTTCCCCTTCTTGCCAGAGACGATCTGTAGATTTATCATAATCCGAGAGCTTGCTATTGAGAATCTCGTGAAAGATGGTACGGCGTGTCTTGTCGTAGGTGTGCATCTGATGTGCGTGCTGTATCTCGGCGACTTGACGCTTCACGCTGTTCTGAAGCTGCGAGTACGCGCCCATTGCAGGGCTCAATTTTAGCAGCAGTGATTCAGGCAGCTTCTTCAGCAAATCCATCAACCATGTGAAATGCTTCAGTACATGCCCGGCTTTGCCGCCCTGCAGCATAGCATCCCTGAATGACGGGTCAAAGTCTGGAGCCTCTAGTCGGTGGTCGCTTCTCCCGAAGGCATAGTCCTCAACAATGTCTAGAAAGCAATATTAAAATCAATGTCCTATCTATAGATTCAAGAAGGGTGTCTCACCATTAGTCAGTGCAGCGTAAGCATCATCCAGCTTTAGTGGTGAACCAGATTTGGCAAACTCGCGAAGACGCTCCAGCAGAATTGTCATGTTTCGATCTATCAGCGGCTGCAGTGCTCGTACGCTCTGCTTGGAGAAATACGGCGAAAGAGACGCCCTGCGGACACGATGCTCATCGTGATTGAGTGTGCCGATCAAGCTCTCATCGACACCAAAAGATCTGGTGATCCAATCCCACTTGTCGCGCTTGCGTCCACTGCCAGCATAAATCGTGTCATAGAACTCTGGATCTGCGATGTGTATTTCGTCTGGGTTGATCCGGACGACGGGTCCTCCACGGCAGTTAGTGCAGCTCGCTAGGATTTGGACCAGCGTAGATACATACCATATATCTTGTGAAGCCGGCCGATCTTGAAGGTATATTCCGGTTCAGCGATGACATCGTACCAGAACTCGTACCAATAGGTCCATGCCGCAAGCTTAGGTCCCGGGAAGTGCGCAATCGGACTTAGAAAAAGGCGATACACTGTAACATAGCAGAAGTAAAGGATAGAGCCTATAAGCAGAGACAGCAAGGTCACCGGTAGGTCTATCGTTACAAGCGCAGAGCTCAATATCGCCATTTCGAAAAGTTTCTATGATATTGAATGATGACAACAAGCGAGATGGAAGTGAATGTGTCTGCAATCGAAATATAGGCGCTTGGATAAAATGGCAGCACCGCGAGAGTTGGTGGCGCGTATCCTGCCGCATTGTTTGCGCCCGAGAAGGATTTACTAATTAAACGCATTACATGCAGTAGTATACTGTAAGGCCAGTTGCAGGGATCGGGGAACGAATGGGCCGCTAATGCGGCGGTTGCATGCGCCACCCCGGCAGGTGAAGTACGTTGTAGTAAGCTCGCTAGGCTAACGCTGATGGGAAATTCCATGTCCGGTACATATGTATGCAATCGACCCAAGTAGCATTTGCTTGCGTCAGGTATCCATCTAGCTTCGTCACTCTCACGGCAATTCGTGCTCGAATTTATCCAAACCCCGATGGCTATGGAGCGAGCTGATTTTGTGGGCTTTATGTGGCTCTCGACACCCTTTCTACTCTTGTTAGGCTCTAGCATGCAGCGAGGCCTCCGCTGGATGCTTTTACTTCCCTTTTTGGCTTTATGCCTCCTTCTTGTTTTGTTCATTCCCTACGGGTCTGATACAGCCAAGAACTATACGTTTGGTACAGGTTAGATCACACTATAATCTTAGTTGGTCATAGCTGCTGACAATGCCATTGTGCAGTCTTTTACGTCGGCTTGACGAACTTCAATCTGCTTGTTTTAGAAGATCCATACGTGGAGCATATACGAACTAGGATGAATAGCAATGGAGAGAGAACTTTCCAGAATTTCAGCCTGCTTTCTTCACCCGAGAGGATTCGGTGGTGTCTTAGTAATGCCTATTCAACCCGGGGAATCGGTTGGAATTGGGGCACTGCACGTCTTCCGTCAGCCCCTCCAGCGGGCTTATCCAAGACGTCCTTTTTGAAATTATCGGTGAAAACAATTTTGGAGCAGTATGCCATTCACGATATTGCAGCAGCCCTTCTTCTTTGGTTAACCGAAGGAGGACGAAAGAGTATACTCGACATGGATTTCGCTCTGCGAAGTTTGGCGACCGGTTGCTGGTGGGCATCAACAATTGCGCCCATGGACATTGTCTACCACATTGTGTGTTTGGTCGGTGTCATGTCTGGCCTTTTCTGGAATGTTATCGAAGAGGCTCATCCTCTGAAAGGTCCATGGGTTACATGCTACACTTTGAACAGTTTCTGGAATTGCACATGGCACCAAAACTTCCGCAGAGCACTCCAAATCCCAAGTCGCTTTATTGCCAGGCACATCGTGTGTACTCCGAAAGGCACATTGCTGAGTCGTCAAGTCCAGTCCTACATGGCATTTGCTATTTCTGGCCTATATCACTGGGTAGCTGCAAAGATGGTCCTTCCGTCACAGAGTTTTGCGAAAACCCTGGTCTTCTTCGCATTGATGCCGACTTTCATGTTGCTAGAGGACCTGACTATCTCCTTTGCTCAAAAACAGTTTGGATGGCGGAACAAAAAATGGCGTCTCTTGGGCTACATGTGGACATTTTTCGTTCTGACTTCACTAGGCGCAGGGTTCGTGGATGACTGCGTTAAAAATGGTCTTGTGACCTCTTTTCCGGTGCTTCCATTCTCTCCTACGTATGCTATCTTGAATTTCAGAGTCCTAGGCGAACGATAGCATTTTCCAGGCTATGACACAATATTTCGAAAGATAAACTTTTGCATGCTTCTTCACCTTTCCCATTTTTCGCGGAGGATGCTTTTTGGACACTGATAGCAAATCAACTGATCTTGTGCCCCCCAGGTAACAGATAAGTGAACACTCCTTCAGGGTCATACATCGCCCGTACCCTCTTCAAAAACTCGATGTTATCCTTTCCGTAGCTTTCGATAGGATTTTGGTCTAATGCAGCGTAGTTCATGTACTTGAAAGGGTGATACAGGCCTCTTTCCTTAGCAGCTGAAATAGAATGCTCCAGTACCGCTTTGATACCGTCGATGACCACTTTGTCATCAGATCCATAAGACCATTCCCATCCGAAAGAACAGACTGTTGAGTGACGACTGTCAGCGCCGCCGGAAGACGAATGTTTGGCGATACTTACCAACCAAAGGTGCTTCAGAATCACGGAGACCCATGATATTCCCTCCCCGTTTCGCTTGAGCTCTCAAAAGGTTTTGTGTCAATGGTTGGATTCCGAGCATTGGCGCAAATCGCTGGTCCTTATGCAGACCATTATCTAACGCCTTTTGAACTTGCTCTTCGAAGATCTTTACCATTAGGATTAAGAGTCCTGCATCGGCGGTAAAAGTTGCCGTTGTAAAACGGCTTCGTATGCCAGCAGGCTCTGACTGATTTAGCTCATCCGCGAGGTCCGACAACGAAGTCACTCTGGCTGTGCTAACAATCTTCGCTGTACCATACACCTCCACATCATCCTTGAACTGGGTAAAGATAGAAGGCTCAGACCTTCCTAGAGCATCATACTGCCCTAAAGCCCAGGCAAAGCTTCCTTGCTTATAACCCAAGCCAGCGAACAGTGATACATGTGGATCGGAGGGAGCGTTCTGTGCAAACTTGACAAAACCATGAGTAAGAGCGGATGTTACCGATGGCTGGAATGGCCACACATGTAGTCCTCCCCACATAGGACCCTGCTGGAACATGTCAAGGTCGAAATGAGTGACAACGCCAAAGCTGTTTCCGCCGCCGCGCAGAGCGCGGTAGAGGTCTGAGTTTGACGAGTTGGAAGCAATGACAAGACTACCATTTGCAAGAACCACCTGGATTGACATCAGTTTGCGCTTCATTTGCGGCATCCATGTTACTACCTCGTAATTACGGACATTGTCACAAGCCCAGCCATGCAGACCGGAAAAGTGGCTAAGTCCTCCACCCAACGACAGTCCGCCAACACCAACTCCAGTGAGTCGGCCACCCACGACTGTTTTGTTTGATTTCTCAAGTTGTTTGTAAACGTCGCCCCATTTAGCTCCTGCACCGACTCTGACCATGCCGTCACTCTCGTGCAATTCGACATTCCTTAGCCCTGCCATATTGACAGTGATGCCGCCATTGATGTTGCTTGCACCAGGAATGTCTGAGTGCCCGCCACCACGAACAGCAAATGGGCAATTCGTGCTGCGGGAGACAGATATGACGGTGGCAACGTCTTGAGGAGAGTAGACATGAACAAGACAGACTGGTTGGGCAGATTGCTGTTGCTGTGCCCAAAAGAGCGATGCCACAGAGGATCCATTTGCAACTGCGGGATAATGCGCGTGATCGGACACATGACCACCACCCAACTCAACAGAAAGTGTTCCGGAAAGAAGAATACACTACTTGTGTTAGAAACTGGCTCTATTAGGCCGAACACTTATCTTAAACACACTGCATCGTGGCAAGACCCGTAATCTGCTGTCATGGCTTCGCTGATGCCAATGGAAGCATGTATGGCGTGTAGCCAAGATAGGGTTGATAGTCGCCGCATTTCCGTATAACCAATAATGAAGAACAAGGAATTTGAGTCACCAAGTCGGGCACCAGTGCTGGGAATAAGATATCCTGGATACCAAACATGTAAGGCCACCCAACTGCTGGTTAGAATAAAACGATTGTAGAACTATGCAGAGCTAAGAGACGTCCCTAGACTACAGCGGGACTGTTGTTGCGAGATGACATAAGTTGCGAAGGACTCCCTGCACCGGTTCCCAAGATACCCGCTTCGACGGGCTAGGCGTTGGAAGATGCACGCACTGTGCTTATACATGCATACGATAGTAAGGGTTTATCACCGATGTATATGGTATCCATCATCAAGAAGATGTTTCATTGGTCTAGGTTTCTAATCATGATTGAAAAGAGAGATGATAACGTAGGATTCGTTCCCAATTCGTATGACCCATTATTAGCGCGCTTGGGCGAAACGGCCCGCAGGGGGTCAGACGGGTGTGGCTAGCCGTATTGCAAGCCCCCCGGACGATCATTTGCTAGGGCTTACCTCGCTAATCCTTCCAATTCCTTTGACACTGAGCTTTGCGAGGCACAAGCGCAGCATTGGGTTCGTCTCACCCGTTTGTTGCTCCAGCCGGTTAATCTCGAATTCCAAGTCGCGTTCCATATCCGTCAAGCAAGCAATCGTCTTATCGAACGCTCCACTCTTTTTCAGGCAGGCAGTCAGATACTGCTTACTCTCCCCCGACAAGGGACATGCGTTGGCGGTCGCAACCGTAGGCCGTTGTCGGAATATGCCAAGAAAATGGCCACGGTATTCCGGATAATTTTCCAAACAGTAGACGACTGGGTACGAGAATTTGCCTTCGTCGAGATCTTCGCAATACCCTTTCTGCGCCGTGTAATCTTGGAAGTTCATGTAGTCGTCGCGAATCTGGAAAAATCGGCCGAACAATAGTGTCAGTCTGTGGAAATCCACCTGCGGTGTCACCTCGCTCTCTACCTGCATGATCCGAAGCAACATGCGAAACATACCACCAGTCTTGTGGTCGATCATATTGACGTACTCGGCTTCACTTGGACATGCGAGGTTGTGTTTCCAGTACAGATCCCAGCTCTGGCCTAAATACAGGCCCTCGAGTTCTTCAAGGACTGCAACCAAGGCATTTGGGCTTAGCTTCTGCGCGACTTCCTGCACAGCGCGTACGAACATAAAGTTTGCGGTGTTGATTGATTGGGACTGCCCAAATAAGATATGTGTCGCTGGATAGCCTCTTCGTAGTGGTGAGTTATCCTCTAGGTCGTCAAGGATGAGTGAAGCATTGTGCAACGTGTTGATGACAGACATGATCGATTCTAGCCGTTCAGACGGCACGTGAAGCCATGCGTTGAGAGCTTCGATGAGCGCACTCCGGACGCCTTTTGAAGGCATATTGGAAACGTACTTTGAAGGTGCCTCCAGTGCAAGTGCCGACGGCTTGTAAAACGGGTAGCTTGATACCTCTGAGAGTGAAGACTCATCATCACTAGGCTGAGAGCCAAAGAAGCTCGAGTCTTTTCTCTTCTTGAAGGGTGCTTCCTGCATACTGATCGCTGCGCCATGCGAAGTTTTTCTTTTGGCACCGTTATGACTTTGGGGAGTCATATCCTTCCACGCATTCTGTCTGGGGCAAGCCGAGCACCAGTAATGATTTCCCGAGACAGCTAGCCCAGCGCAGTCAATCCAACGTCTCAACTTCAATGATATGTCAGGATGCTTCCTGCAAAGATCATCACGACGCTGACAGAAATTGCGCTCAGCGGCGATGATCATGCGTTTGACCTCCTCTTTTGCATGGTCGATTGAGAGTCCCTTCGTCCTGATAAACAGGTCAACAGCACTGACTATTCTCTTCGATTGACCGGATTGGAGTTCTCTATACTCACGTTCCCAGCTGAAGTAATCATTTGCTAGGAGAAGTCCTTCAGTCGCTGCGTCAATAATTGGCTGTACGAGCGCTTCTTCTGCTTCCGATATGGACACTCCGAGGCTGAACTGGAGCATTGGCCAGAAGACTCTGTCAAATATTAGCCAAGGTTTTACAACAGCACGACTGAGTCACTTACAGCATTCCGCCATTATCGCTTCGATATTTCAAATATTCTTCCATAGTTCGCGCTTCCTTGTCGCTGTTCCTCTCGCTAATAGCGAGCCACACGTCGCGGAACGCCGCGAGCATCTTCAAGCCCAATTCTCGGTCAAGGTTAATACACTCAAGCATACACTGGGAAACAAGCTTCTTGGTTTTCATCGCCCTTGAACCTGGCGCAGCGCTGCTGATATCACTAGGATCTAGAGCAGCGCAGAGTTCACCATGCTCGGTTTGCGCGTCTTCAATGCTCAAGCCTTCACCACCGTCTAGATACACGTTAGAATTGCCGAGATAACCTGGAGTACATCCAAATACCATCATGAATCAAACCCAAGTCGGACAGATAGGCCAAGACCCCCAACCGTTCTGGGATCGCTTCGGGATAGATCAAGGACGACCAGTTTCCCACCGGTGAGAATGAGAAATGAGTAGACTGTTCGCGGCCATCTCTCATCTCTCTGGCCCAGTCTTGTACAAAACGGCGACTTGCTGCATCCGCTAAGTCATCTCGAGGATGGATACGGATAGGGAGTGTTGTGAAGCATCCAGTCTTTTGAGACTCCTCGGAGCAAATCAGTTTGGACTGATATGAAAGCTGCTCCATTTTGCGATTATCTTTCAAAAAAGATGGCTAAAAGATTAGACGTGGAGATAGTGGTTGGCTGTACGAAGCATCGAACGAAAGCATTTGTACGTAGTCCGCTTGGGATGAAAACATGTGATCATCTATTCAATTTTCTCTAATTTGTCAACTCATCCTCTGTCTAGCGCTGCACTCAGCCTGGGCACAGCACCCATCACATTGGGAGAAGTGTTTTTTGTAACGTTAATTGTTGGGACTTTGTGAACGGCTTATTCGTGCGCTCTTGGTGCCAACCAACGAGCGTTCCTATCCGCAGTGCATGTGTCTGTATCTACTGATTCAGCCCCATAGTCTGGTGCATCGCGGGTGCATGTTGGACTGCTTTAGCACGAAATCTTACTAGTCTTACTTCAAGAAGCGCTTACTGTATGTTATGTATGTGAGTGGGCCGTGTTTTTCCGCCAACAATATAACCCGCTGTCCGAAATCCTTTGGGAGGATCTTTTTTAGTGGAGCAACTGGTAGAATCCTTCACTTGTCGCTTACATGGCAGCTATCTAACGCGTGCTGTTTAGTGGAGTGGACGTATCCTGCATACGATACCAAGCAGTTCGAGGCAGCCAGTATATGACTTTAATTTCTCATCTGAGGTTTCTTATCACTGGAGCAATACATCCGTATATGGGCGGTATTGTTATTGCGGATGCACAGAAGTAGGGCATTAGCTACGTTAGTGTACAAGGGCGCGCATGCAGAGCGGCGGAGCAAGGGTCCGATTTCCCATCCGCTCCCCCACGCGTTGGCGCCCATGAATCCTACGCTACTGTCGAGCAGCCGTTTTTCTGGAAGGAGCGAGCTGCTTTAGCGTCGCTGTCCGGATGATAGGCAACGGTGATTATTGACCCTCCGGCAGGAGGATCATGCATGCGTCTGCGCCACCAACTCGCGTCTCGAATGATAACGCGCACTTTAACTTAGTGAGGCTCCATGATCCGAAACTAGAAGACAGCGAACCGAGCAAACCTTGGCCGGGGCCCGCCTTGGCATGTAAGTAGGGCACTCGGTCAGCTATGCAGGATGCAATCCAATTAATCATTTATCCCATGGAACGACAAACGATTCCTCAACACCAGAGCCGAGCTCCAGTCCGAGGATTACGATAGTCACTATGGCAGTAATTTCTCTCTTACAGGAATTGAGCGTAGGCCAGCAGATTGGTGCAGCAGCAGCCATTGTAGGTTCTTGCACTCCCATCATTCAGATCGCTCGAGACGTATTGCTAACAATCTGATTCTTGTAGTCTATCTTCATTTTGACATCAACTGTAGTCTATGGGTGCTACCTACACCCACTTTCCCACGTTCCAGGTCCCTTCCTGGCCAAGTTCTCTCCGGTGGGTTTCTTATGATCACATAGTTTGCAAAAATCCTGAGTAAGAAAGATATGGGGTATGAGAGCTTTGTATCGTATGAAATTCAATTCGGAACTTCAGGCTCTTCATGAGAAATATGGCAAGATCCCTTGAGGCGGTCATTGCTCAGATTGCTAGGCTAATCTTAAGTAGGACCTGTTGTACGAGTGGCACCAAACGAAGTATCTTTTGCGACCCTCGAAGCAGAAACAGCGATATATGCAAATCAAGAAGATGGACGTTTTTCCAAAGCTGGAACGTTCTTGACTCTTTTCTCTGACCTCGTCTTGAACGCTCCTACTCTAATCACGATTCCGGATCCAGCGCTTCATAAGAGACTTCACAGAGTCATTCAGCAGGCTTTCACACCTCAAGCACTGGCAAGCCAGGAGCCAATCCAGAAGCTGCACATCGAGAAGTCTATCCCTGATTTCGACGAAACTGCTGAGAAAGGTTACAGTATAGATCTTGCAGACAAATTAGAAACAATGTTCTGGGAGATAATTGGCGACCTTGCTTTTGGGGAGCCGTTGATGGCTGGAAAACGCCGTAAGTAGTACGCAAAGGAGTCTAATGGAGCAATCGTAGACTGACCTTTTCCAAAGCAACATACGAAACACTGAAGCAGTTAGGTAAAGGATCGATGCCTATGGTGGAAGCCTTAAGCTTCATGCTCGTCATGCCCGGCGTAGCCCCGGCACTGGAGATGGCTAGAAGTCTCCTTTCAGCGATGCCAATGTCCTCCCAGCTTTCAAAGCTTGTGCCATCCAAAAAGCTACGCGAGTAAGTGAACTCAATGGGAATCTATATGCTAACATGCTGACATCTTTCTAGTTGCATTGAGAGGAAAGATGGTAGGGAGGACTTCCTTTCGGCCATCATGGGTAGCGAAAAGCAAGGCTTGACGCTAGACGCGGATGCATTCTTTAGCAACGCAATGGGTTTGACGTCTGTCGCATCTTGCCCACTCATAACAGATGCTTTACTGATAGCCCCAAGACTCGCAGGGTACCAAACTACCGCTACTACATTAGCTTCCACATTCTATCACGTCCTGCGCTACCCAGACGCTTACAAAACTCTTTGCATCGAGATACGTTCTGTATTCAGCAATGAAGCCGATATCACAGGTGAAAGACTTGCACGTCTGCCATTTCTTAATGCCTGCATCCGCGAGACCTTGCGCTTGCTCCCGCCCGCAAACGGTAAAACAGCGCAACGCACCGCCCCTTCGTGTACTATAACAGACACATACATACCAGCAGGCACCATTGTTTCGGCTGACTTGTACACGATCCAAAGATCGCCAAAGTATTTCGTTAACCCAGCTCGCTTCCACCCAGAAAGATGGTTAGAGGACGCGGACAAGAACGGGTTCAATGGAGATAACAAGTCTGCCAGCCGTCCATTCTTGATTGGAAGCCGAGCGTGCATTGGTAGACATATGGCTCAACAGAGCATACGGCTCATCATGGCAACATTGCTATGGAGATATGACTTCGAGCTGCTAGATCGGGACGGATTCATCTGGGAACGCGACGCTGGCAGTAGTCTCATCTATACTGATTACAAACTTCCCGTACATGTAAAAAAGTTTCAATAGGAGAAAAGAAAGACGACGAATATCTCATGTCGAAATAGTTGAAACTTACATTGAAATGGAATGGAGTAACACTGTGCGCAGCCATGATATCTCAAGATGCAAGAAATCCGTAGGTGTGGCTCCGATTAGTTAGACATGTTATAGGCTGCCCAAAGGATCTAATTGCTATCATCACTACTCTACAGAACGCTACACTCGATTCCTTGCTTTATCTTGTAAGCCATTTTTGACTTCTGATAGTTAGCAATGCGATTATAGATGACCAGCTAATGAAACTCGCGTGAAAAAGAATAGCGAGCCATCCATACTGTAACCGCCAAGAAAGCCGTGCTTTTCGACTAAATATCGAAAGCCTATCTCTTTCGATGAACTGAAGGGCCATGTTGATGTCATCTTTCTGGAGCAGAGTTTGGTACTGTTTTGCTGTGTTCGCCCTGTTCAAGCTCCCTATTCCTTTCTCCTCTTCTTCTTCGGCAGCTTTCTCTTGGTCTTTTCGATCGTCGCTACAATCAGCGAAAAAGAGAAGAGAACGAAAGCATGACAGTAATAGTGTGATGAGACACCCTATCACAATTGCATCAGGGCGAGAGACGGCCATGTACATCTGAGCGTACAAGACTAAAGGGAACAAACAGTTGCCCACAGCAGTTGAGATGAGATTAGTGAGCAAAAATAGGCACCCTATGCTCGTCCTTGACGGAGCGTCTGACATTGGATTATGTCGAGGACGCTCTGCCTCCTCATATATGTCAACATAAAAGTGACTTTTAGTGTTGACTTTAATATCGTTGAGAAGTTGAGTACCCAGCTGTCTGAGGACGGCCGGCCAGGTTATCTTAGAGAAGCTTGACAACAAGTACACGTACGAACTTCGTTCCCAACGCGTGTACATCAGGAACGCTCGAGTAGCGTCTTCTGGCGCAATGGTGTGGACAACAGCATTACTCTGGTACACTGTTCTCCAGCCAGCATATAGTAATCCGAGAGTTATCTCAATATCCTCTCCATGCTTGATTGGTGTGCCCATGAACTTGGTTTCGCGAAGGCTTGCGAGGAATGGTTTGATTGCTACTGTGCGATATGCTGAAAGCGCACCAGGAAGGATTGTGACAGCGCCACATGCTTTTGATTGTGCTGCTCGAGGAATGTTTCCACTCGTCTCGAACAGCATATCGAGCAATCGGGGAATGGTCTTTTGGCCCACGTTTAGGACACTCAGATGGCCTGCCACACCTCCAACTCGACTATCAAGCACTAACGGTGCTATCAATCGAGATATTGAGTTGCGTTCCAATACACTGTCTGAATCCAGGGAGATGATGATATCACCAGATGCTAGAGAAAAGCCGGAGTGTATGGCGAATCGCTTGCCAAGATTTTTCTCATGTCGAATGGTTCGATAGGAAACTGCAGTGCTGGCATATGCATTTGCGGCAGCGGTAATGTGGTTCCATGTGTCGTCTGTAGAGCCATCATCTACTACAACAACCTCTAATCGATCTTTAGGATAAGATGACTGGAGGACGGAATGCAACGAGTGACGAATGAAATACGACTCGTTGTATACAGGTATCACGACAGTGACGTTTGGGAACGTACTCTCATCGGTCGGTGCAGGGACAGGCTCGTATGCAACCCACCACAAGATTGTCCAGATGTAGTCGACGACAGTTATAGCAAACACAGCGATGCATACTCGTCGAATCGGGTCTGGGAAGATGTCCCATGGATTTCCGTAGTTGGTGAATATGTGCATGCAGAGCCATGTCAACAATGAGCCAAGTGCACTCAAGAGACTGTACGCATGTCGGGAACGCATACTGGAAGATTGAGAATATCAGAGAAGAGGGGATAGACTGAAGGATGAAAGTAGTAGAGAAGTTGGGTTATCATCAGGAACAAAGAAGCAGGAAACACATTGTCTGGCGAAATGTTACACTGAGTTCATGTCATGTGGACAAGAATCGGCCCTATGGCCTAGTTACATGATAATACTCCATCATAATCTTTCTATATTCGTGTCTAGAAACATCCTCAATATGCCGATTGATTGACCAGGTCTAGAGTAAATTAAATCAACCGATATTCTATACGCCACAAGATGTTTTCGTATACTTACCCACTGTGGATCAATAGGAAGGATGGGACTATGACTAGCGTCTAAGCTGCATAGCCTACTTTGTGACAGGGAACAATACGAGTACCCTCCATTCAATCAAACCTTGACAAGTTCTAGATCCTGTAGTTAAGGACAGATGCACAACACTACGACCAAACGCGGTTCTTTGCGACCAGGAATTGAGAATATCGATTTCGCCTATTTTGGGCTATAGTTCAGTCCTTGATGTTTGTATTTCTGTCGATAGATAGAAGTTAACGTGGTTCACAAGCGAATCGGTTGCCCAAGCGA
>NW_006912368.1:0-22724 GCF_000523435.1 Bipolaris zeicola 26-R-13 | reverse complement strand
GGTGGAGTTGCACGGTGTTGAAATTGGGCAAAAAAGTAGTGTTGGTGCGCCCAGACGCTAGTGCGAACAGACTTTTGAGTTAGTACTGTATGTACGCACATACGTATACCTCTTTCCATTCATGTTCGGGAGTGCCCGTCGAAGACCTTGGTCTACTACTACTGCTACTGCTGCAACATGGTAGGGGGCTGTCAGCCAGCCAGCCCGAGGTTCTCGTTCACGTGACGCTCCTCTCCTGCTCTGCTCTGCTCCGCTGTCCCAGCCCAGTCAGTCGATGACGGCCTGCAACCCAAGCAGGATGCTTCTCACGTGCACTTCATCGCCGCGGTGTCGGCCCTTGTCCTCTCGAGGCCGCGTCCCAGACTTGCATGGCCAAACTGATCCTCCACGTGGGATTGCACATTAAATCCGGATGGATCTCCAGAGCCGCGACGCTGCCGGTGCGCCATT
Source organism: Bipolaris zeicola 26-R-13 (assembly GCF_000523435.1). Taxonomy (NCBI): domain Eukaryota; kingdom Fungi; phylum Ascomycota; class Dothideomycetes; order Pleosporales; family Pleosporaceae; genus Bipolaris; species Bipolaris zeicola. The sequence continues at coordinate 22,274 of NW_006912368.1, read as the reverse complement.
GATGATCGTTGCCGCCAAATGGGCTAGTAGCCGTCAGGCACAGGGCAAGGGTCTACCCACTCCCTCAACCCCAAAAGACATCAATGACAGCCAGCGCGCCCCCCTCACCCGCCTTGCCTTTGTTGTCGTGAGCCTCTGGCAACGGGCTGCAAGATCCTCTGTCAGACGTGGAAGATGCTGCACGGCAGGTCGGCGGCATGTGTAAGTAACTTTCTCCCCCCGCCCACCCCCTGTGACTCTCTAGTCGTCCCCAACCCGGGACACGGTACTGTGAAACACCCTCCCCACACGGCTCGCCTCTGGACTACTATGCCGGCCCTCTGCTGTGCCATGCTCGGCCGTAGATGGTCGTCGAGACGACTCTGCTGCTTTGTTGCAACTGCTTTGTGCTGACCCCTTCTGTGCCTGTCAATCAGCAGCGTTCCCTCTCTTGCAAGCCCGGCCACTGGCTGGGAATGTGTCGCACCATATAGACCACCACCCCTCGTCGGCCTCACGCGAGCCCAGCCAAACGCGTGGAAGGGCACTGACAGCCTCGTCACGAACAATCACCTCCCGCTCACAGACGCCCGCCGTAAAAGGCGCAAGTAGCAGTTCGAGCCCCGACCGCACCCTGGCCACGCTCGAACGCAAGCCCTCGGGCTCTTACGCCCACAATCGCAATACCTCCATCGTGCACGGCATCCAGCACTCGCGGAACACCAGCTTTGTCAACTCGCCCGCCACGAGTCCCCTGAGCCCTCAGATCATCGCCGCTGCCGCCGGTGCCACCATCGATGGAGCCATCATGTCGCAAGAATCCATAGCCGATGCCTTTGCTGCAAATGGCATGCAGCCTGGCTCCGCCTCCGGGATTCCCTTTGCCAGCCCTCCCCTCCAGCCAGTCCATGCCGATGGCTATGCTCCTCTGCGCAAGCCTGAGCGGGCTCCCAGTTCGAGATCCTCGCGCAAAGGTCACAACCACCACCGCTCCCAATCCCGCCACCCCCAGCACCCCCATGAGCTCAAGACAGTGGGCGAGTATGCCCTACACCACCTCTTCAATTCCTTCATCAGCCAGGCTGAGCACAAGATCAACCAATGCACGACAGAAAGAGGCCAACCCGAGGCAAAGGTTGAAGGCGTTTGTGGTCCTGGGGTAGACCCAACCTTTGACCAGCTTATAGCCGCCCTGGGTCATATTGCTCGCCAGAAGCCTAAGCCCCTAATCGACACCATAATGCTATGGCGCAAGGCAAAGAGTGAGGAGGCGGCTAAGCAGCGCACCCAGCTACTCAATGTAGGCCCCCGAACTGCCTTTTGAGAGACGAGGACCTTACTGATGTATCCAAGGCACGGCAAGCCAGTCCAGTACCCCATCCCCACCCCGCCCTATCTCGGCGGAACACTGAGTCGACGCAACAACCAGATACCCAGCCCACGGCCTCGGTAGCCTCGCCCGCTGAGCACATTCTTGCACTACAGCATACCGTGACGCAGGCTGAGCAGCGCTCTACTGTCTCGACCTATATCCTCTGCCGTGTCTTGATTGAGATCATGACCCAGACCGATCTTCAGAATCTCACATTCGAAATGGCAGATCGCCTCCTAGGTCTATTCTACGGCCAACTCAGCACTGTAGACCCGGACTTGGTGGATATTTCGTCCCTCAACCTCGCGAATTGGACTATTTATAGTCAGTTGCTTGGTGTACTGAGCGGACTCATCTTCGAGCAGGTGCAAGAGAAATTCATCGCTGACTTGAAAATGGTGGACAGTCATCTGGCTGCAAAGAACCAGTACAACAGGGATCATGAGGCCAAGGGCGCTTTGTTGATCCGCGCGCTAAGGCACATGAAAGTCGAGTCTTACCCCGAAGACGTCTGGGACCGGACGTGCGACTTCATGCTTTCAATGGCAAAGCTCTTTACCAGCGCCCATGGACAGCCGGTCAAATATGCTTACTGCCAAGTGTTGAGGGAACTACTACTCCGCATTGCTTCAAAAGCGACCGTAGAGCTCAATACACCCAAATGGAAGGCCGTGATCGAGCTCATGAAGCAGCGCGCTGCCATATTACTCGGCAAACCCAAGCATTGGCATGAGGCGTTTCCACTCATGGCTGCCATCCTGTGTGCATCTCCTACCGACATATTTCTTTCCCAATGGCTCGCACTAGCCCTGTCGACTCAGCCCCGGCTCAAGGAGCGCACAACTAGACCGATTGCCCTTCGTGGCATTTGCCGACTAGTGTGGACTTACATATATCGACGAGGCACCGAGGCACCCAATGTTGCCGTGCGTCGACTAGACGAGATCATACGGATGGTGTTCCAGCCTGGAAGAAGATCTTATCTTTCCACCGAACCTGTGATAGCGGAACCTCTGATACAGCTCACACGCATCATTGGCTACAGGTACCAGGACCTTTGCTTCAAAACAATTGTATTTCCACTTCTTAACTCGGACATGTTCATGTCAAATCGAGAGCTGCGCGTCGAGAATCTCGAGCCCGAGCGTATGGTCATTGGAATTCGCTCATTCCTTGCCATCATGGCAGATCTGGAGAACACTGAGCAGCCGCCTTTTCCACTGACGTTTGATTACGATCCCAATGCATTGTCAAACGAGCTGCCTGCGCTTCCCAGTAGCCCGCGGCCTCCACAACCGCTCCCCATAAAGTCTAGCCTGCTCAAGGAAGAGCGTCTTTCGCGTCCCGTTGACTTTAGCGGTTTTACCGAGGTGGCCAAAGAGCACTATGTCCGATTCTGTAAAATTTTGGGCGAGATCACCATTATTTGCGACAATGCATTTGGTGGACAAGCCGTTCTGGACGAGAAGTTCTCTGTGCAGACACCAAAAACGCCCATGGCGGATGCTTTTAGCTTTGGTCGTCGCGAAGAAAACCTAACTACTACAGATCCTCGGCAAGGGTTTTATGATCTACTACACGTCGCTGTCCAGGCTTTACCTCGTTGCTTGTCCCCGCATATCCCATTCAACTCTCTCGTCAATCTCTTATGCACGGGGACGGCGCATGTTCAAGGAAGTATCGCAGTATCCTCGGCCCAATCCCTAAAGTCCATTGCACGACAATCTCATGCTCAGCAAGTTACAATTGGGTTTGCACGATTCATCTTTAACTTTGACGACCGGTATGCGACAATGTCTGACGGTGGTATGCTCGGTCCTGGGCACATTGAGAACACATTAAAGCTCTATGTCGAACTGCTCCAGATATGGATCGAAGAAATCAAGCGAAAGACGCGCAAAGCAGCACTGGACACCCCAGATGATGGCTCTGGCAATCGCGCTGCTCAGCTTGACCTCTCATCGGTATGGGCTCATGTGGAAGAGGTCGAGTCTCATGGTATTTTCTTCTTATGTTCACCTTCCCGCCGTGTTCGTTCTTATGCCGTTACCGTACTCCGCCTCATCACCGAGTTCGATACAGCTCTGGGAGGCTCAAACACCAGAATTATTCGCGTCATGGAAGGCAGCCCACAGAGAGTCCTTGATATCAGTGACGATACGTTGTCTCTAGCCGAGCGAAGTCGCCTACAACGAGGCATGCGCAAGAGCAACGTACAGAGCACACTCGTCGAGCTCTGTAGTAGTGATATACCCTACGACTCCACTTTGTGGTTCAAGATCTTTCCGAACCTGGTGCGAATCAGTTTTGAAATTTGTCCTTTTGCTGTCACGCTCACTCGAGACATTGTTTGCGCAAGACTATCTCAGATGTATCGGACTCTATCATCCCTGGCTGAAGGCCAGCGTTCAACCCCGTACTCGCCACACGAACCGACTAGTAATAAACCCAGTGGTCGCCTTGCCTCCACAGCGCCGGAGATTGTAGTCGAGCAATGGAAACTCTACCTCATCTTTGCATTTACAACATTGACCAGCTTGGGTCCAACAGCCACCTCAGCCACACAGGGACATCATTCACGGAAGAGCTCCAAGTCTTCACAGACGAGCACGACCAAGCTGCACACTGCTACGGAATTGTTTTCCAAGGTCTTGCCATTCCTTTCTGTGGAAAATGGCGCCATACGAGATGCTGCTGTCATCGGCCTTGGGTCTGTCAATCTCAACCTCTACCGCACGCTACTAGAGTCCCTTCAAGGGATCGTAGCTGCTTGCTCAGAGGAGGCTAAGATGCGTCTGGGCAACCACAACAGGACCATCAGCAACCCGCGGCCGATGAACTACCGAACCGACCATCTCCGAACTGAAATTACGCATGTATACAAGCTGACAGCGCAACATTTTCTAAAGTCACCCGAGGCCTACAATGATGAGTGGATCATCAACAACCTGATGAACTACACAAAGGACCTTAGGATCTTTCTCAGCGACGCAGAAGTTCAGCTTGAAGCACGGTATCAGAAGCTGCGCACGCATTACTGTGGCCTGGTGGAAGTTCTTTTTGTGGGTATCAATAAAACAGCAGACCCTCTGCACTGGATGCCATTCCAGGCTCGAAAAGCTGCCTTTACATTGATGGAAGACTGGTGCGGATACTCTGCGAACCAACATCAAGTCCGACAGCGTGAGGAACAGATGCGCCGTACTATTCTCGACCGGGAACTAGACACAGCCAACAAGGGCAGTGCGACAGCAGCGCTTGAAATTGAGAAACGAGACCTTCGGACCGCTGCTTTGAGTGCCATGGCCGCATTATGTGGTGGGCCTGTCAGTATTACCACTGATAGCAAGGTTTTGCTGCAGTTCGATGTCATGCGCATTCTTTCCTGGATACAAAGTATCTTCGAGACACCTAGTGACCGGACGCACGCTATTGGTCGCCGGGCGCTTTCCAACCTCATTCTTCACAATCGTGAGCATCCATTTCTGCTGGACAAGGCAATCGAGATGTGCTACCTCGCTCCCTCTGGGAAGGCCCTCTACAGCTATTTCTCAGTGGTTACCCAAGTTCTTACACAACACGAAGACTACACCTTGCCGTTCTGGAAGGTGCTGAGTGCAGGCCTATATACACTGGGCCATGAGAACAGCGAGATACGTATGAAGTCTGCTCGATTACTGCGAACACTCGAAGCACGTGAGGGAAAGAATTCCAAGCTACAAGACCTCGACATCAGCATTTCGGACAAGACGGTCGCTGTATACAAACTTGCGCAGTTTGAAACGTCACGTAGGCTGGCCAAGCAACATGCCGAGCTCGCGTTCCTGGTCTTCTCGCAGTTCTCATACTATTTCAAAGATCTTCAACCTGATCACAAACGCAACATGGTCGCCGCTATGCTTCCCTGGGTACAATCAGTCGAACTACAAGTCAATCCGGACGGAGGACCAACGGCAAACTCCTACATGCTTCTGGTCAACCTTTTTGAGATCACTTTCACTTCCGGTAATGTCCTACACAATGAAATCCAAGCCCTCTGGCAAGCGCTGGCAACTGGACCCTATGGCGGTAACGTTCAGTTGATCCTGAACTTCGTCATCAACCTCTGCTTGGACAGAAGAGAGCAGAACTATGTCGATTACTCTAAGCAGATTGTCGTCCACTTATCTACTACACCCGCTGGTCTGAAAGTAGTCGAGTTTCTGCTGTTACAGATCAACCCTAGATCTATGGTGAGCGAAAAACGCGAACCTTCGCCACCACCGCCTGATGCTCTGAATCTTCCGTACCTGGCCGATCTCACAAAGGTTTTGCCTAGCAGCAACAAACAGGTCCGTATCCACACCAATCCTTTTATTATGACAATACTAATCTCAACAGTCGGGCTTCGCTCTGGGCCAGGTTTGTCTAATCTTGCTAGTAGATCTAATGGTCTCTCCTGTCGAAGTTGCAAAAGAACACATTCCTCTGCTTCTACAGGTGGTCCTGGTCCTATGGGATCACTATACACCTGTTGTACAAGACCAGGCTCGCGAAATGCTCGTGCATTTGATTCACGAACTTGTCATTTCGAAGATTGAGGACGACACACCGGGCATTGACAAGAGGTCTATCGAAGACTTTGTTGAAGGCATTCGACAACGCGACAGCAAGGTTGTGTGGAGCTACGATGATGAGAACGGCAAAGCTGCGGTCGACTCAACCACAAAAGTACCTGAGCCAATGGAGTACGTTTCCGGGGAGGTGATGAGGTTCTTCTCCTTTGCCTACCCTGGGTTAAGAGAAGCATGGGGAAGAGTAGCATTGAACTGGGCAACTTCCTGCCCTGTTCGACACATTGCATGTCGATCATTTCAGCTTTTCCGTTGTATTCTGAGTTCGCTCGATCAGCAGATGCTTTCCGACATGCTGGCAAGACTTTCGAACACGATATCAGACGAGGAAAGCGACATCCAGACCTTTTCGATGGAAATACTCACAACACTGAGAACCATTATTGAGGCACTGACACCAGAAGATCTTATTCAATATCCACAGCTCTTTTGGACGACATGTGCCTGCTTGGACACGATACATGAGGGCGAGTTCATGGAGAGCTTACTCATGCTGGACAGGTTCCTTGACAAGCTTGATCTAGGCAACGAGGATGTTATCCGGACATTAGAACAAAGTTGCCCAGAAAAGTGGGAAGGGAAGTTTGAGGGCTTGTCCCAGCTCACGTACAAGGGTATCCGATCAAGTCTATGTCTGGATCGCTCTTTACGGATCCTGGAGCGACTGGTAGTCTTGCCTTCCAGCCGTATTGTGGGCGACGACAGCCGACTGATGTACACCGTCCTCGGAAACTTGCCAAGGTTTTTACGTTCGTTTGATTCATCCGTACACAGCAGTAACACAAGAGCTACTGCTGAAGTGCTTGCCCAAGTCGCTGAGCAGCACTATCAGCATACATTGCTTTCAGAGGCCCTGACTGCTTTTGCAATGGGAAGGTATCGTCATGAAAGGGACTTTCTTGCGCAGACCATATTGGCAATACGTTCATCATTCTTTCCTGACCATGAGTTCGGCAGCTTGGTCTTCCTTCTTGGTTTGTTGATGAACAAGATTGACTGGATGAAGATCAACACAATGGAGGCCCTGTGCCTCTTGCTTCCGGAAATTGACATGCGCAAACCGGATATGACATTGAAGGGTTCTGATCTCTTTTCACCACTCCTTCGACTCTTGCAAAGCGCATACTGCCCCCAGGCATTGAAGGTCCTCGACTTCGTTATCAATCTCAACATGACTAGCACGCTCGCACCATTTGACAAACAACATATACGTATGAGTATGGCAGGTTCGCATTCGACCAGAGGGTACAAGAAACAGTTTGAAAAGACGCAATCTCTTTATGGTATTCCTGAAGAGAGTGGGTGGTCGATTCCAATGCCTGCTCTGCATTCACAGTTGACGAGAGCAAATGTCCATGCTGTTTTCTATACTTGCGGCAACTTTGGCGAACTGCATACGCCTCATACGGAGACGCCCAAGGTGGAGTTCCGCCAGGAGGAATTTCCTTTCAGCCCCTTGTCTGATTACCACCGAACTGCGACCATGACATCCGAAGACACCCGTGGTGATAGCCACATCGGGGAGCTGGTCATGAAACTAGACAGCCTCGACGACTTTTTCGAAGACGATGATGATGCTGAGACGCTAACTGATTTGCCCAACTTTTCATCTTTGGGACGTTCTGCAAATGGATCATACGCTCACGACATGCGCGAAAATCTATACGACCAGCAGACGGCGCCCATCCTGCACAAGTCCCTGACACGTAACGCTTCGGTAACATCATTCCAATCTGGATTCATTTCTGACGTAAAACTCTCGCCAGCTCGGGACCCTGGCGTCATGACACCAGGTGCTTTCAGCTCCTTTGCCGGCCCTGCCAATTCCGCTTTTCCTCCAGCAAGCAATCCTTCACGTCCAGGCGGTCTCCATGCGCGTTCAGTAACTTCGCCATCCGCACCAAACCAACCCCAGCGTATTTCGCCCTCGCTTTCATCCACTGCCTTGGACGAACAGAATGAGACCTTTTCCGATGACGAATATGCCACCGGCCGATCCAACAGTACCGATAAGGCCAATACGTTTCATCTTGACAATATGGTCAAACCCATAGCACAGGATGCGAGGAGCCGGTTCAGAAGCGGCATGCGGAGACTTACTGGAGGGGGTGGTGACAACAAAGACAGCGCCAAGACGAGAGAAGCGATCAAACTGGCCCTGCAGAAGAGCCCTCAAGTACCCAAGGTGCCTGACATCTACCTTGTCAACCCCAAGAGTGCGGATCTTTGAGATCTTGGAGTAGGGAGATGAGGAGTATGCTTTTTTTTCTCTTCATGATAGCAAACTAGGGCGTGACAAGATGTGCATGTATGCATTACATAAGAAAGGTATGGAAGGCTTACGGACAAAAGCGAGTACGAAGCGTAATGTTTTTGGAGCAATTTGAGTTTCTCAATGTAGAGGAAAGAGGAAAGAGATGCAGACTGCTGCATGCTGGTGTGCGTAGTTTATCTTCTCTCTTTTTTTTCATGTCGTAAAGATACCTGAGGCACTTGTGTTACTCTCTTTCTCTCTCTTTTTTTTTATCTTTTTGCTTAATTGCTTGTTAGCTTGCTTGCGAGATACCACGGTGCCCGTTTCCAATCAATGATATTTAATAGTCCTCTTTCTGACACAGGTTTTATTTCGACGCTTGTGCTGTGATGATTATGATTTTGCTAGACGAAGGGGTAAGAAGGTGAATGTGTTGGTCGATCATGGTTCATGGTCTCGCGGAGCGAGATCGTAGTGTACTTGTGCCGAATAGAGTTCTCGTATGGTCGGATTTCCCCTGAGTCGTTTCTCTGCAGTCACAGTTACGCTCTGGGCACCATGACGCGGCGGCGTGCAGAAGCGAAGTGTGGCTGTTGGGGCCGGGACGGCGGGGAAGCGATGCATTGCATGATTTGCACGAGGGGCATGAAAAGGGAAGTGCGGGGAAGCGCGTATAGTATGAGCATAAGGATAGCTTGCGCGCATGATTCTCGTGTGTATATGCTTGGCGTAGTGTGACATCAGAGCATATAGGCCGGCAAATACATAACAAGTTAAGGGGCGGAAGTGCCGAATACTTGTTTTGAGGCAGAACAAGTATTTTTTTCATAGCCTGGATTGCCGAGATATAAAGTTTGGTGGCATCGTTTCGCAGCACATGTGTATACACTTGGCAAACGATGGCGCAAACACTGATGGTCAAGCACTTTCCACTAGTTCGCCAACACACTCTGAGACCAATATGAGGAAGAGGATATTGATATAAAGTTTGCACGGAGATCATCTTCTACATCTACTGTGTAAATCCTGTAACGCGGGGAAAGCGAAACGCCAGTCAATGTCGGGCTACGACAACTTTATCGCGGACTGACTTCGGAGCCATCACATGTAGCTTTCAGCAGAAAGAAAAATGGCGTGACCGTTTTCCAGGGACGAACGTGCTGACCGTGTGCGGAAACAAAAAAGAAATGTGAAAAGGAAGAAAAAAGCAGAAAAGGCACGGTAAAATGAAGTGCCATGACGCGTGTCTGACAGGGCATTTGATGATCTTCAGGCAAGACCGTTGCATTGACGACCCTGGCATCCCGCTGTTGTGTGGACGCCTCCCGGCTCGAGACATGGGCATCCCCTACAAAGCTGACCAGAACCGTTGAACTGGGTCAGTCTCGCAGATTGCAGTGACCGAAACCGATTCATAGTGGGCGAGTCGCATATCTCGAAGCGGTAAGCTAGGGTCTATCTCGGATGTTAATTGAAACCGTGGCGCTGACGATATGAGTCCAATGCAAGGCCATGGAAGTGCGAGGCTAGTATTTCTATGGCCCTGCCGTCTGCAACGCGCTAAGGTGAAATAGCGACTGGGGCAGCAGGGGGACAAAGAGAAATCGGAGCGACGACACACACACACAGACCGCATCATCGGCGGTGGCGCTTGTACCAGGACCATTCTACATACCCCACGATGTTAGTGCGTTGCACTGTGCTGTAACTGAGTGACACTCTGAACCGGCGTGGCTGAAATCTAGGCGTAATTCGCCGGAAACATGTCTTTGCCGAAACACATGCTCACCGCTGTGACGAAACGCATTTTGGTGCTGACTATCCCAAGGCCCGAGCAATGTCATATTTGTCACATGGACCACAAGACTTGCTGGCATCAGACCAATGCACTGATATTGCGTTCTTATGGGCGCCCGGGGGGAATCACCTACATATATGTGTAAGTGAAGCGACACACCTTCCCACGGCCATTTCAAGACCTCTCTTTTGTTTTTTCTTTCCTTTTACCATTCCCCCTCGTTTTGACAACGCTATTACATCTGCGTGCAGATAATTCAAGAAAGACTTTTTTGAGAAGAAGAAGCTCAGACCCATACCAAAAGGAAAAGAAACATAATACATACACACCAAACGTCACCATGTCGACCGCAATCGAACAGCTCGGCGCAAAGATTTATCTTATTCACACACCACAACTGCATCGACCATTCCTGACCACTGTGCCCTTTATTGCCGGCGACTTTGTGTCATGGGGATACCGGGTCGACCAGCATGCATCAAACTCTCCGTACATTGCTGAAATACGCGCGCGCGAGAAGAAGCAGCATGCAAACCGCAAAGGACGAGACGTGAGCCAGAGGACCAAACTGATGGAAATATGGGCACATGAAATCATCGAAAGAAAGAAGACAGAAAGAGAGGCGAGAAGACAAAATTCAAGACGAGGAGAAGGAGAAACAACAACGACGGATCTGGAAACGAGCAGCCCATGCATGCACACAGATCCCCGGATGAAGAAAACAGGAGACTTTGTCCAAGACTTCCTCGGCGGCATCGTCGAAGTCGGTGAGTTGCAAAACCACGCAAAAAGAATAAAACCATATGACGGACTGCTGACTGAAGAAAAAAAAAGGGAACGAAGATAACCAGGACATACCACCTTTGAAGAAAACACCAGAGACACAACCCGAGACATTGCGAATCCGCGACCACATCCGCTACCTATACGCCATCCGCTACGTACCCAACGCACCCTTACCAGACTGGGCGCATCCCACCGTCACCTACGCCGACATGGTGGTGCTCGAGTACCGGCCACAAAAGACCGACATGCACGACCACTTTCTGCGTGCGCTGGGCAAAGCGATAGGCAAAGACGAAGGGAGAATGGGCAAAGTGGAAACGTGCATCAAGACGGGGGCGATGCGAGTGTCGCTGTGGATGGATGTTGGGGATGTGATTGGGGAGTGGGCGATGAGCAGACAGGGAGATGTCGAAGATAGAGATCCCGTGCCCAAGTACGAGAGGGGAGAAGGGCCACCGGCGTATATTTAGAAGGGGGAGGGGATGATGGGATGAATGAAATATAGATGGGGGGGAGGGTATGCATGGGGGAATTTTCGCATAATACCGATGGTAATGCTTAATTCCATTTTTTATTTCACAATATAGAACATAGAGCGTAAAATGTACATAAGCAGCAGCAGTCACTGTATAAGGGGGGGCGGCTTGTTGCTAACCAGGTTAAAACTACTGGAAGGAAGAATTGCAGATCGAAGTGAATGAAATGTTGGATTTATCGGTGGCTTCTCGTACCCGTGTAATGGGCAGGCCTACGATCGTTCGGGCAAAATGACCGGATTTTAATGCGTCGCCCGGTGGTATTTTTGGTCACGTCCCAGGGAACGCATTTGCCAAAGGGGCAAGTGTAGGAGCCAAAAGCGTGTCTAGTTGGTGGGCAGCGCAGTCGTCGTCATCGCGTCAGCCCGTGGATTGGTGCAATGTCCGAAGGCCGTCGAGTGATACTTTTAGCCGGAGAGCAGGTCAGTCAATCATGTGTATGCTTGGGGGCTGGATGGAGTGATGTTTGGATGGGGGCCAGAGGTGGAAAGACTGCGGACTTGAAGCACAGTCATCCACACGGCGTTTCAGAGGCGTGGCTATGCATAGGCAATGGCCCCAAAATACGAATAAACACACCCCCTAAATGTCGACGCCAAGCCATGACTGAGCAGTGGCGCCGCTGCAAGGCTTGCCGCGGGCCAATGACGGCGCGAGAATGGGTGGTAGCGCAATGACGGGTGTCAGGGCGGGCGTGAATGGGTGCGGGCCCTAAAACTAAGTGGGGCAGCGCCCTCAGCTCCTCGACTATTCCCCGGTTCTTGCTATACCATTTATCCTTCTCCCTCTTCTTCCTTGCCTTTTCCCACACTCACTTTTCTGCATTTTTCGTCTTAAACCCTAGTCACTCACTTGCCATTTTTCCATATTAAACATGCGTTTCACAACTGCTCTTGTTCTCGCGGCAACCGCCGTCACCGGCGCTGTCGCCCAGGACTCCTTTGTCTTGGGTTTCAACTCGGGCGCTACTGACGACAAGGGCAAGGCAAAGACTCAGGCCGACTTCGAGAAGGAGTTCAAGACTGCCCAGAACCTCAAGGGTGCGCCTGGAAAGTTCAACACCATCCGTCTCTACTCCAACGTTCAGGCGGGTACCACCGATACCCCTATTGCCGCTTTCCCGGCTGCCATTGCCACAAACTCCAAGCTGCTCCTTGGTGTCTGGGCCTCGGGTACCGACAGCATCGACAATGAGCTCAAGGCCCTGAGCTCCGCCGTCGAGGAGTACGGCACCAAGCTTACCGACCTCATTGTCGGTCTCTCCATCGGTAGCGAGGATCTCTACCGTGTCTCCGAGCCCGGTATCAGGAACAAGTCCGGTGTTGGTAACAGCGCCGAGAAGATTGTCCAGTTCATCAAGGACGCCCGCAAGAAGCTCGAGGGTACCCCCCTGAGCGGCGTCAAGATCACCCACGTCGACACCTGGACCGCCTGGGTCAACGAGTCCAACAAGGCCGTCATTGACGAGATTGACTTCCTTTCTGTCAACGCTTTCCCCTTCTACGAGGTCGAGCACGACAACAACGTCAAGAACGGTGGCAAGCTTCTCGCCAGCGCCATTGAGGCCACCGAGGGTGTTGCAGCTGGCAAGGACGTCTGGGTCACCGAAACCGGTTGGGCATACACCGGTCCCGACTTTGGCGCCGCCGAGTGCAGCGTTGACAACCTCGAGTACTACTGGAAGAACGTCGGCTGCGCGCTCTTCAACAAGAGGAACGTCTTCTGGTACACTCTCCGTGACGCCAACCCAGCCAACGAGGTCAAGTTCGCCATCACCGACAACCTGTCCACCACCGCCCGTTTCGACCTCACCTGCGACAAGGATGTGACCCTTCCTTCCGCCTCGGCCGGCAACACCACTCACACCAACGGTACTTCCTCCACTGGCAACTCTTCCAGCGGCAACTCGACTAGCAGCACTGGCAGCGGCAACAGCACCAGCACCTCTGGCGGAAGCAGCAGCGGCGGCAGCAACGGTGGCAGCAGCGGAACCGGAAGTGGCAGCGGTAGCGGCGCTGCTAGCACCGCCAGCCCATCATCGCCTCCTGAGAGCAACAGCGCCAGCTCCATCTCCCTTGTCAACGCCATGGCCATGGGTCTCTCCGCTGTCTTCGCCGCCGCCGCTTGGGCTTTGTAAGCGCGGTCAACACAACGAGAATCGTTTAGATACTAGACTTCCTTTATGTTAGTACCAAAAGTAAACGGTCGCGTTCGTGGCGGGGGGAGTAGTCGTCTGCGAACACTTGTACCTGTTTGAGCGACTGGCTCGCAAGCCTATGTCTTTGTAATATATCCCTAGAAATGGAAGGCCAGTCATTGTTGTTGTCAAATTGAATATTTTGGAATTTGTATATCCGGAATCTTGTGCTTGTGGTGATGTGTGTGAGATGAGAAGAAGGGCAGAGATGTTGCGAAGATGGCGTAGTAGATATAAGCCGCGCCTGCCTTGCCCCACTTGTCCAAGACGCAAGCAACATCCGCTGCCACAACCTTGTATCTTGTCGTCAGAAACCTTATCTTCCCTTATCAGCGTGGCTTACTGTAAAGCATAGTATATCCGATTAAGTATACTTGCACAAAAGATGTCTGCGCTTCAATCAACTCTTCGCATTTCAATATTTTCCTTTCTCTTTTTCCCAAGTCACATTCCAGTCTCTTTATCTGTTCTTGAAATACTACTGCGCATACATGTTCTACTTGATATACGAGATTAGACCTGCACCAAAAATATCTACTTCCAGAACAGGAAGTAGATAATACTTAGCACTCACCTTTTCTGGCTCGTGTAATCCACTTGGCTACACTAGGCGATACTCCCTCCGACTTTATAATCCGCTGATACACCATACCCATCTCCTCCGATAACACCCGTTATATGTTAGTTGGTGGAGCAATTATCACCTCACTTCTATATATTCACCAACCACCATCCATCACGCCCAAGATATATTACCGCATGTATTTCGTACGCGCAATCTAGACCTGTAGAAAGCGGAATGGTGGGGATTGATAATAGTCATAGGATGTGTCTTATCTGAGATGACATGGGACTAGGTGAGATGAAAAGCCTTGTTCGACTAGGAGGCGTGGAGGTACTTGGAGTGGATGTATGAAGGTTCCATGCCGAAACTTTGTTTGGGGGATCTGGACGACATTGTGGAAAACTTTTCGGGCGTAGGGTAGGTAGCTGGTATTTTCTGGTATGAGGACGCGGCAGTGGAGTGATGATTGTGTGTGGGGTTGGGTAGAGGTAACATTGGTGGAGAGGGAATATCTGGCAGCACTAGTAGATTGAAAAGAAATGGAAACGACCAATAAGCCTTATGCTTCTTTTTCATGGATTTCATGCATATATTAGCGCATTTCTCGTGTCCAGGCGGGAGAGGTGGCAGCATGTAGCTTGATCATCGGCAGATCTTCCACGAGCGCTGCTATTCTCGTCCAGAGCTCAACAGGAAACGGCCATTGATAGCCACCAGGATATATTCATGTTGATAGGGACGAACGATGCTGGAACACCTGAATCTGAATTTGCGATATGCCTGCATCGTCTTCTGATTGATATGAATCATATCGCGAAGGAAATCTTTATACTCCGAGGGGTCGTAAACTAGACCGAGATACCAATGAGGTTACCAGAACGTATTCGACTCGTCCCATAGAGCATGGGATCTTGCGCCACAGGGGAAACTCTTGCGATGAATTTTATAGTTTTGAACAAAGGGGAAAAAGGCGCTACTTGTATTAATCCACAGTCAGATTACGTATATATGGTAAATGTACTTTGCGAGGGTATACGCCCGGCCCATTGTATGCGGGAAAAAGGTTACCAAGAGGTTCACTCAGACACCGATTTTCAATATCTTGTCTATCACAAAAACACTTTACTATCAAAAGTTTAGCCACTATGATCCTCTCACTTCCCCTCTTTATGCTGGGCTGCTTATACGCCTTCTCAACCAACCTCCTCGTAGCAGCCCATGAAGACATCCATACCCAGCTCCTAAGCGGAAAAAAAACAGGCTCAATTCAAGAGCCGCAATCTTCTACCGCTTAGACTTCGACCGCGTCTGCAGAGACAACCACATGCTAGGCGCGCACCCGACGCCGTCGCCGACGCCGACTACACCATCCATATACACGCATTACAAAGACCCACTTTACATACCAAGTCACGGCGATCAAACCGAATCGACAGGGACACATTGACCACAACTCCAACCTTTTTCGTACAATTATCTCAATGCGGCAACGTAGATTTCTATTTTTGGGGGGGGAGCTGCCTGCCCGGTCCACTCTTTACCGAGGAAAATCATGACAGTAGTACCACCTCAGATACTGTTTATTAGTTTAGTGCAACTTTGCACACCTATTCTTTTACTCGGGAAAATAATAATAATGAGTACTGTAAGGTCCAAGTAACATAGGTGAAGATTGCAGGGTAAAGAGCTCAAACAAAAAGGATAGCAAGCCCTATACATCACCGCGCCGTCATTAATAAATTACCAGGCAACGACCCATCCTTCCCCATTTCGACCTCTCATAATCCTTTATTTCCCCACCCATCGCATTACTAATCCCACTCGAAAGAAAGAATAAAAAAACCGTACCACCTCTGTACGCAGGTCCCGACGAACGCCACGCCTTCATGCAACCCAATATGTTGGAAAGAACGGTTTAGTTAGGCAGAATAGATTGGAACAATGCGAGCTTCTGATTGGAGTCCCTCGGGTTGTCACGTGTTTGAGTGGGGACGCTGTGGGAGGGGGGCGGTGCAGGGCGTAAGTATCGAGATGGGAAGGGCCAATCAGGTGGGTGGGTGGGTAGGACGCCTTGAGCCGAAGAGGAAATGGGTGAGGTCGGTTGGGTGGTTGGGTGTGTGTATGAAGGATTGCAGATGGGAAAGTATTGAGGGTGACAAGGGGGGGGGAGGTCAGGTGAATGGCGCCAGAATTGAGGGAGCCGAGTTTTTGGGTGTTTTGGGTTGAAAGGATTCGTTGGTTGTTGTGTGTTGCCTTTTGAGAGGCCTGGTTCGCTGTTTTTCTTAGGGGAGTTTCTCTCTCTTTTTTCCATCTACATTGTTTGCCCATTTCGAAAGTGTTTTGTGGGTTCGAGACGTCGTCGTGGATAACACTCATTTTAACGATCTGGATATATATACATCGCTTTATCTCCTTTATTACGATCGCTACGACACGAATTCAACAGCAATGGCACGATTACAACGAACAACCGTCTTGACGCCACTCTTCATCCTCGGCATGCTCCCTTATACAACAGCTGCACCCCTTATCAAACGCGACGAGGGATACCTTCTTCCAAAGCCCGTCATCATCCTGCTTATTATCATCGGAGCTGGACTGCTTGTATGCGTGGGGTTTGCAGTACACAGTTCCTTTGGGTTCCGGTCGAGTGGAAACGGCATGAGGAACATGGGGGCAGAGCAAATGGAATACATGACGGAGGTGCGTGGACGGAATTTGGCGAGCATGATGGCTCAAGGACAGCGGAGTCGCATGGAGGGGACCGGGCCTGGAGGGATGAGAAGGGGGGAGAGTGTGTACGATTAGGGGTATGCTGGGGTGTGTTAAGACAGGAGTGGAAGAAGTGGGAGGCAATACTGTATTGGATTGGTCATTATAAGCTGACAATGGGTTCACGCATATCCTCACTGTCTCAGTTCAGATACGGGATTTGATACTGGGACAGATGGCGTTTTCGATGTTATGATTGTTTTGGGCTGGCTATGGTGGGTGTATACATATCTTTACTTGCGCTTCTGTAGTGCATAGGTATCTGGACAGGCGATGCTTGTGACAGACGGGATTATTTGGAAGTAACTGCAATGAACACATGTACTTGTACGTCGATGGCACTCATTCACTAGAGCTGTCACTGGTACAGGAAGTATTTGGGAGTGACAATTGCTACAAGAAGACTACATGATGTGTCTACACGATTTTGTTACTTGCGATCATACCATATCTTTGGTGTTAGAATATGTGGAGTAGTAGTCAAGCTTGATTGTACAACTTTGAGGACAAAAGAGATGAATTGTCTGTCGAGCTCTAACAGCGCTCGAATGCAGTTTTGATCAACTTATTCGGAAATAAAATATGACTGACTGACTTGACTTTTTTTTTCTCTGTTTGCTATGTAGCAGGCCGCGCCCTAATCTGCCACAATCGGGTATCCAAAAAAATGACTTTGCAATCAAAGTAAAAAAAAATCGGGTGAGGGTCTGCGAGATCCTGCTTTGAACCCTCAGGAATGGTTTGGTAATACTACCAAAAATATACATCTCTCAACGGATATATGCCCATTAGGCACACCTCCATCAGGTACGACAACCACGATACGGTTGCAACGAAGGCAGCAGAATAAAATATACCGAAACCTCCTTTGTATCTCCTGTCCATGTCGCAGACACTTGGTAGGTCGAGCTTGACCCGTATTCAGGCTCCTTCACGTCGACGTCCGGATTCGAGCTTACTGAGCCCCATGACTAGATAAGCTTGACCGCGACAGGATATAAAGTATCGTGACTGGTTATGCTGGGCATGTTCGGTCCATGCATGTTTCCATTCGGCCTTCAGAGTCATGTTGATTGTTAACACCGTTTTTTTCTGACATACGATGCAGTAGACAGCACAGGTAGTAGAAATACTACAGCTACCCACTGTAGTCAGCTTGTTTCAATGAACCACTGATAGATATATGTTATTTCAATACGAATCTCACCAAGTGAGCATAAGTAGTTAGTACAGGCTAACTAACTTGAGTTTACGTGATTGACTACAACTATTCCCTGCGTTCACGAATCATGATCTGCACTTGGTAACAGAATAGGCAGTATTTGCATAAAGTGTTGATTGCAGTGGATCCATGCACACGTCCCCCTACTTGCAATCCTACCGTATATTATCCGACACTAGAATACGCACTGCCTACAACCTAACCCAACCATCTCAACCCACCTTGAATAAATACACCTATTTACCAGCTCATGAAATCCCCATATCCCTTCACCGTTTTTACCAACCAACTCGGTTAAACAGCACGAATGTAGTTAGCAAAAAGAAAAAGAAAAACACATACAGCTGACCACGTAACACGTCCATACACCGCTGGCCAACAACCTCATCAACAACCTTAAAAAACCCCCGCCAGGTCGGCGAGGTCAAGAGACCAAAGAAAAAAAGATGGCAAAGATGGGGCTACGTAAATCCCTGTTACATGTACATGATGCATCTGGGGAAAACAGAGAGAGATTAAGAGATTAAGAGACTAATAGACTAATAAGAGAGAGAGAGACAAGAAAAAAAAGAGTGGCTGAATGAGTTAGGGCGGAGAAGGAGGGGGGGGGGGGGTCCAGACCATGAGTGGCAGTTTGTTGTTTAGTGGGATGCCTGACTGAAAGGGTTCGAGTGCCGAGACAAGTTTGGGGCTGGCGGTAAAGCTGAACTAGCTTACTTGCTTAGGGGGGCTTGGGACGGAGAATTTCGGGATCTGGGGCTGAAGAGATGCAGCGTGTAGGATGTTCTAGAAGGCGAGTGGCGGATGGGTCAGTGCGGTTAGATGCATGTTTGAATATACGGATTCGTGTCACTGACAAGGGCATGGGTTTAGGGAAATGAAACTTGTGGCTGTCATGGTACGTAGTGTCAGATAGGGTGATGATGTCAAGTCAAAGCTTAAAGGTGATTGTCAAACGGTCGATGATATGTATGTTGAGAAGAGGAAAAAAATGCAAAGGATTGGAATTGGTCAAGGTAGCTGCAGAAACAAAACGAGCAAATAGGCGTCATGGTCAGCATGGGAAATGACAGAAAATCAAGTAGCTTCTGCGGCTGAAGAGAGCCCCTCATCATCCACGCCCATGGCTCTGAGCTTGGCTTCGACAGCTGCAACCACCTGGGCGTCGAACTGATCAGACTTGTTTGGTTTCTTGACACTGCTTCGTGTTAGCAAACGATGATGGTGTTGAAGAGGTAATAGGGATACATACGGGGACCTGGTACACTGATCGCACCGTTCGTGTCCGCAACCTGGACACTGAGGCTGGTGATTTTGGAAGAGGCTGTTGCACTTTTCACACTGCCAGCGAACCCTGGTTCTTGGTTTCCGCCAAGTGCGCCTAAACGTCTCGAGTTGCCTGTCGACCTCTGTTTCGCTGTCTGCTTCGGCGTCGCCGGGGTATCCGGCAGGCCATTTGGTGAGCTTTGAGGGCTCGCGGGGGCATTTTGTGCATCTGGCGTGGTGGCAATTTTGGCAGATGACGGCTTGGGCAGGGACGAAGACAGTGGCGCACTTGTGGCAGGTGCGCCTGATGCGCTGCTTGGTGGGCTGGTAGACAAGTTCGTCTCCAGCGCGGGTGCGGATGGTGAGCATGCGCTTTCTCTTTGGCTGGTCGGGGGCATCCTTTTCGGCCTGCTTCTCCTCGGGCGTCTTCTTCTTGGGGAAGCGAGGGCACTTCTTGCAGCGCCTGTGCTCGCACTGGACACAGGTCCTGTCGGCGCCATAGAGGGTGCCGCAGCGGTGGCAGGTGCGGTGGACACGCATGCGAATGGGCTTCTCGACACGCTGCAGGGGGGGCATGGGGCCCGGGGCGGCGATCCACTCATGCGACTCAAGAGTGAGGCCATACTTTGCAAAGAGAGCGCGGGCACGCTCCTGCTGCATGGCGTTGCGGTCCAAGGACTTTGTAGCGGGAGCGGGGCTGTCATGTTGTTAGTGGTGTTGGTGTTAGCGTCTACTGGAAGACTCACGTGGTGGTGTCTTTTGCGGCTTCATTGTCGACGGACGGGATTTCTTGTTGTTGGGGTTGAGGAGGTGGTGATGCGGGGGAGGGTTGCTGGTCCTGCAGTTTTTGCTGTTGTTGTGGCTGAGGTGGTGGTTGTGGTTGTTGTTGAGGTGCAGCGGCAGAAGAAGAGGAAGGAGCGTCCGGGGCTGTGGCAGGCGGTTGCGACTTGGAGGAGCGGTCCCTCTTGAAGACGGTGCTCATTCTCTTTACATATTTGCCCAGGCCCGTCTTGGCCTTGTCCTGGGCCGGCGGGTTGGGCGGCGTCGACATGGCTGGTGGTGGTGACAGTGACGGTGACAGTGAGGGCGATGTCTGTTGGCGGCGGCGGCGGTGGTGTGCAGTGTAGCAGCAGCAGCAGCAGTAAGAAAGTGTGGAGGGTGCAAGGCCGAGGTCGTGTCCAAATCCCTGGAGTCTGGCCACTGGGTCAAACTGGTCGGGAGGGACACCGAAGGCTTGGTAGGCGAACCCCACTGGCGCCCGCAGCCAATACACACGCACAAGACACTATTCGTTGCTGGCACTGGCACCGGCACCGGCACCACTTTTGCTGGCGAGACGGGCGGATGGGTCGGTGGCTTGCGATGGCGGCAGTGTCCAAGTCGAGGCAGTTGGAATGGATGCGCCTCGTCGTGTATGTATATGTAGTAAGTATGCCCCCGTGCATCACAATCAGGCCATGGCAGGCAAGCGATGGTGTCTCCCGGCGTGCTGGGATCGACCCCGAACTACTCGCAAGCGGCCCGTTGGTGGCCAAGGCACAGCTCCCTGGCTCGGCTGACTGCGGCGACGGGCTTTTTTCCCTATCACCATGTCCATATCCACCTCGACACCAGCGCCAAAACGAGACGCTTGCCCGTGGGGACGCACATGTCATACAGTATACCGTAGCATTGCCATATATCCTGCCCATGTACATATCCTACATACCCACTCGTCGACACATATTGCCTCCGCTGCACCGTCACATCGCTGGCCCGCCTGCCCGCTGCACATTCTCAGACCCCCAGCGCCAGGCCATCCAAGGCCAATAACGGCTCTACACATACGTAACTAGATACCCATCCCCATCTCTAAACCACCGACAGAATCGCCGTCAGCCTGCTGGCTTGGGTCGCTACGGCCGCACGGCTCCCTGTGAGCTGGGTCGCGGGCTGATGCAATGCCTCATCACCGCTGCTTCCGCCCACCTGGACTCGTCGCGCCCGCCCGGCCCTTCTTTTCGCCTCACACCCACCACCTTTCGATCCCAATACCCCGGCATTCCGTCCACGCTAACACCACGACTCCATGTAACACATCGATGCCACTCTTTTTCTTTCCCCTTTGCCTATGCCTATTACACTACTACTACTACTACTACTACTACTACTACACGCATTTACATTCACATTCACATGTCTTTCTCTCTCTCTCTCTCACACACACACACATCCACCCTAACCTAACTCATGCCCAGCCCAATATCCACTCTCAACTAGTCCCACCCCTGCACTGCTTCAATTCACCCCATCAGCACTAAACCCACGCAGCCCGCCATATACAGCAGTCATCACCACCATCAAATGTCACCATCATCTTTTTCGTCATCTCCGTCTTCATGCCTTGCATCCCATGCCCTCATCCTCCCTCGTAGCTTCAAAAAACCACAATACAAACTTTCATGCCGCCCACTACAGCACATACCTGCCGAATCAGATGTCTCGCTTAACACCCCCTCCCTCGCAACCCGCGCCCGTTTGCTAGTGCCCAAAACGTACCACTATTGCGGCATGCTCAATACTCTGCCACCCCCCCAATCCCTGCTCCCCTTCAAACACGGCCCATATCTCTCCGACCCTCTTTCCCATTTCCTCTTCAGTCCAACCACTCTTTATCCCTTCATCACACACCTTGGGGCCAACGCAAAAGCATAATAAAACAAATACTAACAAATAAGCCTTGCTTACCTCCCAGTACTGCGCATCTGACGAGATGCAGGGTCAGGGAAATAATAAAGGAAAAACGGTATCCCGGTGCAACGGTCCGACTCCCTCGTCTCCAACTTCCTTGTTGTCATCTTTCTTTTTCTCCCCATACGCATCATCATCACATCTCTTCCTAACACATACTTGCCTCATACTCGCCCCACGTGCC
>NW_006912367.1:0-22861 GCF_000523435.1 Bipolaris zeicola 26-R-13 | reverse complement strand
GGACAGAGACAGAGAGGGGAGGGGGCGTTGTCACTCAGACCGCCCCATCAAAAAGTTCCGACTTGTGTACATACCCTCACAGTACTACACACACACATATATATATATATATATATCTTATACAACACCAAGGCCAATGTCTCAGTACGGGAGCTACACTCCTCCAACGCCGCATCAGCAACATCAGCAACAGCCCCCACCGTACCAACCTCCCCATGCAGCCAAGTACGAAGGAGGAACAAGCTATTATGCCCAGAAGTCTGGGGGCATAATCGGACAAATGGTGAATCAGCATTTGACGAATGGGAAGCCGATGCTGAATAAACTGGGCAAGAGTATGAGTTCGTTGTTGGGGAATAGTAAGCCTACTGTGCATGTGGTGCAGAGTGCGCAGGGTTATCAGGGTCATCATGGACAGCAGCAGCAGCAGCAGCAACAGCAGCAAAGTCAGGGTCAGGTTGCTGCTGCTGCTGCTGCTAATACTACTAGTCCACAGCCGCAACAACAGCAGTGGGGTCAGGTGCAGCAACAGCAACAGCAACAGCAACAGTGGGGCCAGGGGCATCGTCCTTCTCCACCACCGCATCCTCAGGTATCGAGTCCATATCAGCAATCGAGTTATTTCACGTCGACTCCAGGACACTCGGGACATGCTGGCTACTCGCCACAGCAGACGCAGCAAGCGCCTGTTTCGCAATCGTATACGCCGCCGCCATCAGCTACTACGCCGGGCTATGCACAGCAACACGGACACGGCCAAGTAGGGCACAGTCAGTATTCGCCACCTGTGCAGGAATTACCAGGCTGCTATGCAGTACAAGAGAGCGGAGTGATTGCAGGCACGCCAAGTCATGTTGGGGGCATAGCAAACCATGCTGCGAATACACCTCCGCATATGGCTGGACAATCTCCACAAGCACAATGGGTGAGCTCAATCCCGACAACACATTCGCCTAGGCCTCAACAGCAGCCTATGCATCCCTTGCAACATGTAGCTTCTCCAATCAGTCCAGTCAGTCCAGAGCAGCATTGGAATGGCATGTCGGCGGCTCCTAAGCCATATAGCCCAGTTCATGTTTCGGCACCACATCACTCGACCAGTCCGTCGCCAACACAACAGGGGAACGCGGTACCTCCCCCACCGTCACATCACCAAGCTGCACCATACTTTGCGCCGCCAACATTTGCTGTAGAACTGCCCGCGGATCTGGGAAGCCTCAGCCTTGGTTCAGCGAAGCCGGCCAAAGACAATGGACATGGGCCGAGTTTGAGGGCAAGCGAGGTGCCGCAGGCTGGCACATGGAAGCTTGCCGACCCAGCGACGGAAAGGGCGACGGATGAATTCTACGCCTTGGCCGACTTGCTTTTCGATGCATTGGACAGGCAGTTTGAGCCTAGGAACACGGGCCTGGTGGAGGGGTCAAAGTTGATGGGGAGTTGTGTGCTGAGGTTAAATGAGGACGAAAAGCGTGAGTACAATGAGAATCCAAGCCAACAAGCTCCTGGGCATGATAAGGACTAATGTCAAGGGCAGGGTTATTTGCGCATCAATCATACGGGGCGTTTGCCAAGATGTGGAGCATAGAAGGCATCCCGCACGTCATGGTGCCGTGCGAGGGTGCACTGACGCCGATTTGGAACTTTGACAGAGTGACACACGGCCAGCATGTCAGAGTTGGCGAGAGCAGCAGAGGGTCGCAGGCGCGATACATGCCAGCGCTGAACCGGGCGGGATGGTACAGTTTCTTGCTGGTCGAGGCGATGCGAGCGCCCGAGGAGCTTGGCAAGGTCGTGGCAGCCGTGTGCGCGGACAGACAGCCGGCTGGGCTGGTGGCCAAGGTCGACCTCAACAAGCTTGATCGAACCGTGGACCCGGCGGTGCGAGCCAGGGCGGGCGAGCTGCGGGCGTATGCCATTGCCCAAGCGTGCGATGAGACGAGGGCTGCCATGGGTAGGGATGGAGATGGGAATAAATAGAACAAGACATGGCAGTCGAGGGTGAATAGGATGGATGGATGGTGAAGAGGGAGGGAGACGACGAGGGCGCGGTGTTTTTGTGTCGCAGGTGGGCAGGCGCGTGTTTCCTGTTTGCTGTTTGCTGTTTCCTGTTTGAGCCGCATGACGCGGGACTATTAGCGAAACGCAATTCTTGACCAAGGCAATCAACCATCAGACATTGTTATTTTCCCAGTCTGGCCATGGACGCAATGGATGGATGGATGGATGGATGGACTTTATTATCAACTTGTTTTCTGGTTTCATGCACAGCTGACGGGAGCTCGTCTGATCTCATCTGGTCTGGTCTGGCCTGGCAGGTGAGGGAGGTCAAGCCACGCTTCTGCCCACGAACGGGTACCTGCACCCCCGCCGCCGCCGCCACCGCCTTAGCTACTGCTCAAGCCTCGTTCCCGCCACTTGGGTGCTGTCCTACTAGCAAGTACCGTTAGCCCGTTGGCACTACCACCACTGCCGTTTGCTGATCGTCGCACTGCGACGAGGTTGGTATCCCGAGTCCGTACGCGCGTGCAGTCACCGCCGTCGATGCACCATACTACCTGACTATCAACATGCCCATGCTATTGCCCCTATGCGGAAACCTGCACACGCATGGGAGCATGCCGTCTTGCTTCTCCCGCGCGACAGGCCCCCCGGGCGCCAACCTTGTCCATGATAACAATGTAATCTACCCAAGGGCCCCTCGCCAAAAGCCCGCGCGTTGGCCTTTCCCCAATCCAGCCCAGATCTGCAGGTACAGCTTGCTTTTGCTCCCATCGGCCTTGCTTTGCGCTGGTCCCAAGTCCTGCCGACTCGGGGCTGCTGCGTGTGGGTGGGTGGCAGGCACGCGCGAGGCTGCTCCAGACAAATATGTGCCAGCCTCTTTCTCTTTCTCTTCTTCTTCTTCTTCTCCACTCTCCCACCCCCCCAAAAGGCCTTCTTCTGTTGCGTCTGCTCTTCTACTATTCTTCCCCCAAATCCATAATACGCGACGCAGCTCCAGCACGCTTATCCCAACCCCCAACAACATTTGCCCACCAATCCCCTACTATTAACGAGTAATACAAATACGACTCTCCGACACGCACTTGTGGGTCAGCACGTCTCGCACAGCCATCCACCCATACCCCCAGCACAACGTCCAAGATGCGCGCCTCAGCCTTGTTCGCTCCCATTCTCCTCGCTGCCACGGCCCTGGGCCAGGCTGTTGAGGAGGGCATTGCTCCCGACTCGCCTGCTCCTAACGGCTGCGAGACTACCGTCGACACCCCTTTCAAGATTGGCACTCTCGAGAACCCGTCTCTCAGGAAACGCGAGACCGCCCAACAGGTATGCATCCGTGCTCGGTCTTGGGCTGGCCTTACACCATACACTACTGTATAATATACTAACACGACTGCTCTACCCAGGCTTCTGACGGCGAGCTCTTCTGCACCCTCAAGGACGGCATCTTGCACGACCAATACGGCCGCACAGGTTCCATTGTGGCTAACCGCCAATTCCAATTTGACGGCCCTCCCCAAGCTGGCGCAATCTACACTGGCGGCTTCTCTGTATGCAAGAATGACTCGCTCGCCATTGGAGGCAGCACCCGTTGGTGGCGCTGCATGAGCGGTGCCTTTGGAAACCTCTACGATGAGTGGATTGGCGCCCAGTGCCACGAGATTCGCATCCAGGCCATTTTCGACAAGAGCTCAAGTTCGTCGTCGTCGAGCGACGCTTCCAAGACCAGCTCGGCCTCTTCTGACGCTTCGGCTACCGAGAGCTCTGCTTCTGGCAGCATTACCAGCACCGCTAACAGCACCGCCTCATTGACATCGGGCGCAAGTTCATCCTTTGCTTCTGCTACTTCTTCCTCTGGCTCCGAGAGCTCGCGCTCCTCTAGATCCGCCGGCTCCAGCACCTCTCCTACCGGATCCGCAGATGCTCCTCCTGCAAACGGCGCCGCGCCTTTGCTGTCGGCCGCTCCTTTTGCCGTGTTTGGCGTATCGGCCGTCTTCCTCGGCGCTGCCCTGATGCTATAAACGAATCACTTTTTTTTTACGACAATGCTTCCCTTTTTTTTCTGTTGTTTTCTTCTACTACTTCTACTTCTTCATCCTCAGCACCGCATCTCTGGCGTCTTTTCAGCGTTTGTTCACCAACATGCATCGCATGCATAGATCCTGGGAATATCGTCTTTTTGTTTGTTTTTCTCACCCTTACGGCATGGTGGTTTGAAAAGAAAGAGCACTTGCGCGGTTTCCACTTTCCCTTGTTGCGCTCGGCACCTGGCGACGGGGAGGCTAAGCAAAGTAATGATAATACACTTGGATTAACCATGGAACTGGTATTTTTTTTTGCATGTGATGTCAATGTCGATTGTTCTCCGTGGGTTACTTTCAAAGCTACCCGCCCTTTCTCCCAAAGTAAAGACGTATGTTGAACCTGGTCTATATATACACACATACCGAAAGGTAACCAAAAAAAGAAAGAAGAAAAAAAAACTCATACACAAGACAAGTAAAAACCCACTCATCAAAACTCACTCCCAAGCTCATCAAAACTATCATCCGGTACACCCATGGCCTCATTGCTCGCCTCGAGAATCTCGCCAACCTGCTCGACGGCATCCCTCTGGCCCTTCCACCTCTGCACCTGAAACTCAATCTTCTCGCGCAGCTCATCCGTCCACGCCACCGGATCCCTGGGCACATGCCCCGCATTCGTCACCATGGCGGGCAGCAGTATATTCATCTGGAAACCCGGCACACTGAGGTACGTCTTGAACTCTGCATAAGCATCATCCAATCTGCGCAGCTGCTGTTCCATTGCTCTGTAGTCTTTTGCTAGGGTGTCGAGGTAGGCGAGTTGGGGGCCGGAGAGAGAGGCGGCGCGGCGGAGGAGGAGGAGCTTGTGGATGGCGTCGTTTTCGACGTTTTCGAGTGTCATGGTGTGTTCGTTGGGCGGGCAGCCGAAGAGGGGGTGCAGGAGGCGGAGGGACCAGCGGATGTGGCGGTCGACTTTGCTGTAGGGGCTGAGGGATGCGGCGAGGCGGGTGCGGCGGAGGGAGCGGAGGCAGTCTTCTGCATGGCTGAAGGTGAAGCGGGAGTGGTTGCGTTTCTGGGGATTCAAAGATTAGCTAAGGCTTTTTTTTTCTTCTTGTATGTTTGGTTAATATCTGAATATACGGGGAATTGTTTCAATAATGCGGGGGGAGTGGGGTAAGTCTGGGGTTTCGGTTCTGATATAGGCAATGTGGAGTAGTATATCTCTAATATAGTAATAGAGAAAACGCACCTCATCCAGCATCAAGCGCAATGCCCGTTCCGACTTGAGGAAGCGAACGAGCATATCCCTCCACGCGACTTGTACGCAGCGCGTAGCAAGATTGACACGGACATCAAAGTGCAGGCGGTCTGCTTCAGTGGGGAAATCCAAATCCAGGACGGCATGGTCGAGCCGAATGCACCAGCGCAACGTACCGAATCCTTCTTCTGGGCGCCGTAGCTCCAGCCGGTCCAGCGTGCGCGACCATCGCGCATCCGCATCGTCAATTGTGTTGCCCTGGCGGTCTGCTGCCCCGCCCACCCGATGGAACTGGCGGTACCACTCGTCGTCGACGCGGAACACGGCGTGACTCCCGCTCCATATCGGCTTGTCCGTTGCCTGGTCGTCGTCATCACCTGCGCCTGTTTCTATGCGCTCAAACCGCGCTTCCAAAAGGTGAATTGCTGCGTAGTCTTCGTCGTCGTCTAGCGACTCCATCGCCCGCGAGTGCCGGCTCCCCATGTACCCCAGCAACCGCGTGCGGCGCAAACAGTGATATAGCACTTGTCCGTCGATTGCATCGCGGAATCCCCTGCATACAAGCCGCCAGTCGAGTAAATAGTCCACGGGCACATGTTCGACAATCTGCAGTAAAAGTTCGGCAGGCAGTTGTGCTAGCGCCGGTCTCGCTGCTGACGTCGCCGTTGTTGTCGTTGTCGTTCTTTGCGATGATGCATTGCGCGCTTGGCTCGAGTCGATGGAGCTAAGCAGTGCTGTCACGTCGTCGTTGTCGAAGCCGAGGTTCACATGGCGCCGCAGGTACAACGGCAGCGAGTTGATCGACGGCGATGCTGCTGCTGCTGTCACTGCTGCGCGAGACGAAATCGATGCGCTAAGCGGCGGATGCGCGCCCGCCTGTGACATTGTGGGGGCGGCGGGGAAAGGGGGGGGCGCGACGATGTGCGTGAGGCGGCCTTGGATCGAGAGTGGCTTTAGTGTACAAGGTTTGGGTTATGCGTCATGCCGATGGCACGTGGACGGAGGATCGGTATTGCACCGTTTTTGGCAATGAGATGGGGGTTTTCCCGTTTCTGAGAAGGAATGGTTCCTTTCTGGCGATATGAGTAGTTTTAGTAGTTAGTGGACCATCGGAAATTGTGTACGCGTCCTAGTTGGTGTTTCAGCCGGGTGAGAGCTTGGTCAAACCTTCACTGCCGATCCGTCCACGACGGATATGGGATTATGCCAAGGCAAAGTGAGGAGCCGAGTACTACTTTCCAAAGTCAATTCTAGGGTATGGAATTCAGCCCGCTGTCATTACTCGTGTGTCTGCAACGCTGATAAAATACAGAACAAAGGCTCGAAATGCCACTCTTTGGAGTAGTGTTAAGTCATGCCACGTTTAAATACAAAAAGTCTCACATACCTCATCCCTCTTCGAAGCCCACTTCATAGCCTCGCGCTCACATCCTTCTTCGTTACTTGCTCGAGCATACATCCCGCGAAGAACTCTGTGATCCCGTCCAAATCATCCAACGAGGTTGCTTTTGAAACATCTACACTTAGTCAGCGCCGTGTCTCTTACATAACCAATATGAATGCGACTTACATTGATCGGGCCTCACAATAACCACGGCACCAACTTCCAGGTCCACACCGTACGCTTCATACGCGTGGCCATGGCCAGAATTGTAGTGGTCATCATCAACGAATGTTTTGTGAAGATCTAGTAGCCATAAATGTTAGCTCTCATGAACATTTGCTGAGTATAATAACTTAACAAGACGATGGCTCTTACCTCTAATCCCCCATTTGCCCGTCGCAGGCCAGAAGTAATCTGGTATCCTTTCTTGCTGCGTGTCAAAGTACTTGCTACTCATGACAAGTAACGGTTCAATAACAGCATCGGAATACTTAGATGCTGGTGTATACCGTCGTGATATGGAGTCCAGGGCTCCAGCAAGCTATTTTCTTCTTGTTAGCATCTAACGTAAACACTACTCGGTCTTCAATGAAAGAAACCGACTTACCTTTTGCACCCTCGCAAGATGCTCATTTCGCCCAAGATCCCCCCCAAACACCACAACCCTCCACCGTCCATCACTTTTCAACACACTCTGCAACTGCACCGCCTTGCAATCACAAAACCGTATCACCTGCGCACTCGGAAACCTCATCCCCACCGTAACCCCCTTCGCCACGCTCTGCTCCCCCCGCCCGGGCTGTGTAACAACCGACTCCTCATACCGTGCCGTAAATCCCGCCGTATACCGCCCACTCCTTACAAAATACTCTGCAAACTCACCTTTGTACTTTTCTTTTCTATCAAACAACTCTGTGAGCTCCCGATCAAACGCAATCAGATCAGCCGCTGTCTTACTGCGCTCAGACACATATGTCGGGATCAGCGATGGCGGCGATAAGCCGGACAGAACGGAGCCGAGTTTCCATCCGATGTTGTATCCGTCTTGCAGTGAGACGTTCATGCCTTGCCCGGCTTTGGGGGAGTGCGTGTGGCATGCGTCGCCCGTGAGGAAAACGCGGTTGTGGGCGTGGAAGGCGGCTGCGAGACGCTGTCCGATACTATATGCGCTCCACCAGAATACTCCTGCGTAGTCCATGGAATATGGTGCGAAGATTTGGCGGGCCTGGTTCTGCAGGTCGAGCAATTTTACTTCTTTGGGGCGCGCGCCAGCGGGAAGCTGGATGTAGAAGCGGACAAGCTCGCCGCCTTCGCGGGGAATAATGACGATGCTGCCTGCGTTGCTACGAATTGTGCATTTACGGCGGATGTCTGGGAAGTTGGTGATCGGATAGATGTCCATGACGCCCCAGACGGTGTCGGACGAGTCCCCTAGCATACGGATGTCGAGGGCTTTGCGGATGGTGGAGTGGGCGCCGTCGCAGCCTATCACGTATTTTGCTTCCCAGGTTTCTTCTTTGCCGTCTTTTTCAGCAGTCACCTTGACGCAGTGGGCGTTTGGGTCGCGTATCTTGGTCTCGTCAATGTCCAGGCTCTTGACGCTCCATCCGTACTCGATGCCGTTGCTTGCTTCCTCTTGCCATCGTCCTTGTTCTCGAAGCACGCTTTCCAGCTTCCCCAGCATCAGCCCATTCATCCGCGCTTGGTTCAGAATTACATGCGGCAGGTGGCTTAGTCCCTTTTCCGTATCAATAGTTCGTCCTTTTCTCTTGATGCCGCCCGGTGCCTTTCCCTCTTCATCATCGTCAACCGCCCAAAAGCATACTTCCAGAACATGAAAACTCTCTCGTAGCAACTCTTCCGATATTCCGAACGATTCGTAGATTTCTACCGTCCGCACTTGCACACCGTCGGCTTGCCCAACCTTAAGCGGTCCAGGACGCCGCTCGAGCATTGTAAAAGGGATCCCGTAGATGGCAAGCCATGTCGCTGCGAAGATACCAGCAGAGCCGGATCCCGCTATCAATACGTCTGTTTTCAGCATTTCCTGGATAGTAGTTGTGTAAAGTGACGGCCAAAGGTTCAAGGGTTAACGGCTAAATACGATCGTAGCAAACAGAGCAGACGAGTTGTAAGTATTAACAGTCACGCACAAACGGCATTTGCGCGCTTCGCAATCTACGATGACAATCGATGATGGTACGTGTGCATCTGTATATTATATGTCTCAACACTGGGAACAAGCGGTGTCATAGTAATCATGCCGAAAGTATGTTCCGGACATGCATCGGCCATGATGCGGGGAGCAGACAGTCGTTCCACTAGCGTATCCCACACGTTCGCACAAGCCGAAAGGTGACCCGAATCAAAGCTGATTGTGACAGCTGTTCGTACGTGTCAGGGAAGAAGACACTTCCACTAGCTTTCTCTATCAAATACCAAGATAACTATACTTGGCGTCGGCTACTGCTTAGGTGCAGATCCTACGCAGGGAGCATTGCCGATGTTAGTTTACCGTCGGAAGAACGGCTAACGGTCACAAAGGCGGCGAAAGCTCGGGGAAGCATCATATACTATGTATTTCGAGTATTCATATTACTATCTACGTAGGTGCTAGTCATATCGTGTTCCGTCTGGGTAGGAGCACATTGTCAACGTCGTCCAACCCAGTCCTCCTGTGCCGTGCCAATTAGTCGCTAGTGCAAATACAACAATGCTACAGGAGTGTTGATAAGTTAGTTTTGCTTTTACCGAAGCAATTATACGCCACCAACTCCGCTTCATGCGCAGGGATAATAGGGATCAATGCAAAATATAGATCGTCCGAGGGTAAAAACACAATGGGTCATTGCATAGGCTTAATGGCCCACAGCAGAGTAATGTGAGTTGCGCCCATGAGGTTGCTGGTAAAGCGATGGGGTATAGTCGGAGTCTTGGTACATGGTGCCTCGCCTTTCGTCTTCTGGGTATGGTTCTTTGATCTCCCAGTTGTGCTGCTTGACACCGACGGAGAATTCGAGATCTTCGCGTGTAATAGAGTCCCAATACTGTCGAAATATTAGCAGGTGCATAGGCAAATGACGGTGTAAACCACACACCTTGTAAACCATCATGACAGCCAAAAGATTGCAGATGGTAGTGAAGAAGAGACCATCAATGTAATGTTGTACGCCTTCGCAAATGGTGTCACTGAAGACATAGAGGATCACTTGGCCAATGACGAAGAAGAAAATGCCAAACAGGATGTCACCCAGCGGCCAGCGGTCCTCCAAAGTTCCCATTACGAGAATGATCTGGCTGACTGCGTAAATGAACAGACAGATGGCATTGACGAGGTAGGTGACGATAAAGATGCCAATAGGGTTCATGGGGCTCAGTCCGGCCCAGCCTTTGAAAGTCAAGAGATTGACCGCGCCACCGACGATGAACATGGCGAGGGAGCTGAGCCGCAGCAGCCAGACAGAAAGGGTGGTGCCGTCTTCATAAAGCTGGAAACCGACAAAGCCATTAATCAACAGGCAAGTACACAAGGCGGACGTGAGGCCATTCTGGGCGGCGGCAAAATACGGGTAGGTAGCGGAACCGGGCGCAGTGACGCCTGCATCGAGGACGAGAGAGATGATGGTCAGGAGGAAGTAGATGTAGAAGAAGGTCGTGATTTCCTTGCGCCCTGGTATACGTTAGCAAAGGTGCTCTTGGTCATAATGCTGATC
This sequence comes from Bipolaris zeicola 26-R-13, assembly GCF_000523435.1. Classification (NCBI taxonomy): domain Eukaryota; kingdom Fungi; phylum Ascomycota; class Dothideomycetes; order Pleosporales; family Pleosporaceae; genus Bipolaris; species Bipolaris zeicola. The sequence goes on along the minus strand of NW_006912367.1, from coordinate 12,481 downwards.
TTGCGCCGACGTACCGACAGCGGTGAATTTGGAGCGCACGTGTATGATCATTACGACGGTCATGACCAGGGCCAGGATGTGCATAAAGTCGTTAGCCGCCTCGAAGATGAGCGTGTTGGCGATCTCAATAGTCCTGGCATAGCAGCGTGTCTGGATGCCCACGCCATTGCTGATATCCTGATGGCCCACAGCAGCGCAGAGGGGTATCGGCGCCTTTTCGCATATCGTCTGGAAGTCGCCGAAGCCCATTGTCGCAGGACGGGGATGCCGGAGCTCGAGAGTGCCAAGCGGTGGAGGTGGTGAAGTCGCAGTCACAGTCGTCGTGCGCAACACGTATATCGGAAGCGAGCGGAGGTGCAGACGACTAACGAGTGAAGGTCCGCAGTAAACAGAAGCGAGAGCAGTCGCTGTGGGGATGCGACGGGGGTCAGATTTGCGACGGGGGCGGTTGTCAGGAGTGAATGCCCAGTGCCCTGTTGATGCTTCCCGCGCTCCACCAAGGGCGCGTGCACGTGTGTGCGATGCCGATCCGGGACTAGCGCAGAGCTATTTCGGACGCGGGGACCCACCTGGAAAAAAACAACGACACCATCCACACATCGCCAAATGTATCGTAGGGCTGAATTCACACATTGCAACCGGAGTGACTTAGTTTCTGTTTTCTACTTGTACTGGCTATATGTATGGCTGAAAGAATAGCCTTTCTCGTACAGCCTGTGCCCTTCTCATTTGCTGATGGTGACTATAGAGGAGCAAAGTTTGTCTCACTAGAAGACAATAGAAGAGCGTGACAATAATTAGCTATCAATAGAGAAGCGTGTTCAATAATATCTAGTCACAAGTGCCTTGTTGCCTGTTCAGTCACACCAAATTGTTGCAAGTCTACTTCCAGTCACCTTGACTATCATACGACTATTTAGCAGTCATGAACAGGCCTCGATTCTACTGCTTGTTCCTATCCAACCTTATACAATTGATTGAAAATTCCAAGATACCTGACTATCCACCCTAGAGAAGAACACCCTCGGTATAGCTACTCGCCAAAATGACCGGGCGTCCAAATCCGCAAGACCTTTCTCAAGCATCCAATAAAGCATTAGAAAACTTGAAGAAGTTCAGGTCAGAGAACCCACTGCTCATCACCACGATGCCACCCAGCCCTGACAAGCAGCACTCACCTACAGGCCATACGCCAGGTATAGCTTCCCAGCCATCAAGACCATATCCACGCGCCCCTCGAGTTTATCACGAATCACATATTCGCATTACCCGTGATATGGTCTTTGATCGCATCTATTTCCTCCTCGCAGACAACTTACCCACACGGTGGATTCAAAATCGTGAAGCTCTGGTTCATCTTGCTAGTAAGACAGCATATTCTTCACTTACCTTATATTTCGCTAGCTGACAGGAAAATATAGAGAGCATGGCCAACGTTGTCATTCGCAGTGGTCAATATGGTGACTTTGGTCCACACGGCCTTTCTTCACTCACACAAATTTCCGTTTACATCGGGCACGAAGGCATATATCATTACATGTGTCTAGCGGTACATCCGAGTTATGGCGATGTTCGAGTCATTTTTAGGGGTGATCTATGTGAGCGTGAAGGCCAAGATCCGATCATCCATCATGAAGCGATGGCGCTGTGCAGGACAGGTTTCGACAGGGCAGCTGACAGATTACATGCGGATATTATCTCACGGATTCCTTGGAATCGTTCTGCTAATTAGGCTATGCTTGAAGCGGCCAGAAACATTATCATCATGATGAGAAATGTAATGAATGAAGAACAAGGCTACTGCATATTTCTCACGCATCGTCAGGTATGCGTGATGATATCAAGATTTGGAGAGACATTTCGTGAATGTAGGGGTATTTTGTGCTATCCTCGTGGTGAGATTGACCAACAACTCGAATGAACAAACATGGTTGTACTGACAACAGCCCTATAGAAACGCTGTTGCCATGTGATAACACATTCACCTTCACTTCACGGGGACCTGCCGCCTGCAGCGAAGACGAATCCAATGCAACGGTAATAGAACACTATAGTAGAGCTTTAGACATTTGAGAACCCATTCTCACACTCAACGCTCAAATCTTGTTAGCAACTTCCAACCTCCAGGGTTCAATATACCTTTGGTACATAAGTTTCAGACAAGAGTAATACTATTACCAAAACACTATGAATCGTTCCACGATGAAACGCATGAAGAAGAGCCATGTGAAACTCGGATTCGAAACGTCACCACCCTCCCCGATCGTAGCGAAAGAGATCACGTTACGAAGTCACATACAAGAGTTACTTGACAAGCTGCCACAAAATCTCCCAACCTACTATCACGAGGAGCTTATCGGTAGGTGTCACAGAAACACTTCTCGAATATATCTGACCCTCGCACTAGATAGAATCTGTTTCCTACTTCATAGTCCACTCTTCTCCTACGTCGTCGGCCCACGCATCTGGCGAGCAGAACAGAAAGCCCAGTCGTCTGAAACCCAGGCCGCGACAACCCAGACACCAATTGTCAAGAACACTCATGAAGGCGTCATTCGAGAGCCGGCGACCTATCCCGCACTGTCTAAGCTACGCATAGACATCAAGCAGGAAAAGGACGACTGGGTTACTAGCCTCCTATACAACAACGCCACACTCATCGAGGGGCGCGACCTGTGAAAGGTAGAAGATTCTTCGTTCGTCATGAGTTTCTGCTTCTTCTGCGAGGAAGTAGCTTTCTTGAGTAGCGAGTTCAGGTCGAGGGAGCGTGCTGGAGCCATCTTGCGCGGTACTGCGGGCGAGCAGGAGTTACCGGAGATGGATCTCGAGAGTACGAAGGTAGCCGATGCGGAGAGGAAGAAGCGGCGCCTTGTCAAGTTGAAGGTAAGAAGTATAATGATGCGTGATAGGATATTGCGCGGGAGGAATACGGGGAGATAGAGAGGTGAACAGGAGGGCGAGAGGATGGGCAATTGGGGGATGCGTAATTTGGAGATATAAGGGTAGTATTGGCAAATTGTTTTGCTGGGGTGAGGCGGTATATGGTACGGATATAATACATTGTCTTATTATAAGTACCTAAGTAATCAAGTGGTGTGCGATTATCGGGTGTATCATCACAAGTGGATGGAAGACCGGCGGCGACGTTACTGTGGTATAAGAATATACAAGGTCGTTCGCTTTGCGAGTTCATCTTTCCGCACATGAATACTCTCTCGCAATTTTAGAGGGAAGTACCATATAATAATCAGGTCCCTTGTGGCAGATCTATTGAAACGAAAGATGAATGAGTTGATGGCTGTCTAGAAGCTCAGAACTTCCCAAATATTTACACGAAGTAATATTACAGATAGGAAAGATCTAGAAAGCTGTAGATAGTAAAACAAATAACAAAGGGACAAAGGAAAACACGGGTTGATTTTTGGGCAATCTCATGGTAGAAATCAATATTCAACAAGATCCAGACATGCCGTAAGATATTCAGAAGACCATTATTACTATCTCGGTATCAATCACAAAGCGTGTGTTGACAAAGACACGGTACGTAAAGCCATCCAATTGATCGATTTGTATAGTAAATTACAATGAATACATGCAAATCTTGAAATCGATATATCGCATATCCAATGTACTGTATGTGGCTGCATCGGTGAAAAAGTGAAGTTGCGCAGGGAGCAGCGTGTGACGCCAAATTTTCGTGGCGAGGTTTGTTTCCCAAACCAACATTGACCTACTTACCCAGATACTACCACAATTTCAAACGTCACTCGAACACCTCTTCAAACCCCCGAAATTTGGCAAGATGGCATCGCAATCAGGCATGGTCAACCCGGCCGTCTTCCAGGACCTTCAAGCGCGCATAGACGAGGACTCCGCGGTTCGAGATGTAAGTGGCAGTTCGCCAGAGCTGCACGTGACATCGTACTCACAACGCGACAGGAGCTGCGCGACATCATCCAGGCGCTTGAGAAACACAGTGAGTGTATTCACTCAGAATTTTAGACATTTTCTTACTTCTTGCAGACCGCAATGTCTCCTTCGTGCTGTCAAGAGCCCATTCCACGCCTGTCAGCGAGTGTCAGTCGCAGCATCCAGGACTCACAATATGGTAGCTAATTGAGATACAGTGTCAGAGATCTTGAAAGCTGCCCAAGAGCCCATTGGCAATGTCATTGACACTGTTTCCAAGCTGTCGCAAGCTGCGTCCAAGATGCCTTACTACAAGTTCAACAACATGTGGAGCCGACAGATGCAAGGCGCAGTAGGTTCAGGGTTGACACAGTACTCAGCCCATACCACTAACAAATTTGCAGTGCGAGAGCATTCTCTTCTGGGGCTGGCTTGGCGGCTACAAGTATGAGGGCGGTGCGGTACAATGCGGGCGACTCTTAACCATTGAGGAGCTCGGTGAAATCTTCAAGAGTACGTGCAGAAAAAATACATCACATACGCACTACTAACTTTCAAACAGTCCCAGTCAACCTCAAGGAGCGCGATGAGTTCCACCTCTCACTTGAGGAGTATCTGCATGCCCTTATGACGCTTGTCGAAGAGCTTGTACGTCGCCTCACATGCATTACGAATGAACAAGAATACATAGCTAACAACGACAGACCCGCCTTGCCCGCAATGCTGTCACTCTGGGCGATTACGAGCGCCCGCTGCTCATCAATCAGTTCGTCAAGGATCTGCATGCTGGATTCCAGATCCTCAACCTTAAGAATGACAGCCTACGCCGCCGCAGTGATGGCCTCAAATATCGTGTCAAGGATGTGGAGGACGTGGTGTATGATCTTTCATTGAGAAACTTGGTTCCGAAAAAGGGAGAGCAGTAGTAGGTATCGACATGGTTCAAGCAATGGTGCAAGGAATGAATGTGTGTAACGCCCTACGTAAAAGTTTCGGACATGGCCGCTAGGAACGAGGTATGAACAGAGTATATGGCTAGATGATGAATTGAAAATCGTAAAGCTGTGGAAACAGCAATTCACATGTTTTGTGCCGTCTCGTACGAACCATAGAGGTGCTGAACAGGAGTTGGTTGTCCGTCCAATCAGCGAGCAGCACCACCAGCGTCATCTCGAAACTTTCCGTTCCGCGATCTCCTGCAACTACCCCGACCAACAAACGTCCCAGTCGGCCAGGCGCCATCCACGCTCCTTGCAAAGCCCAGTACAAAAGCATTCCACCTCGAATTGACGTGTCTTCGATTCTCTCAACCTGCATATTCATTACCGCCCATTTAATTCGCAAACATGGCCAGCACAACTGTCATCAACGCAAACGCGACATCAAAGCACCAGGCCTCAACTGCCGCGCCAATTGAGCCACTGAAGAACGATACCGCGCGTCTATATACGCACATTCACCCCATCCTCGTTCTATCCGTCTACGCGCTCAAATTCCCCGCTCTGGTTGCAGACCCCGTGCCCACGCTGCTAAGCACCCTCGCACCGCTCGCTGTGCTGCAAATAGCCTTTGTAGCCGTATGCCTCCCACCTACTGGAGGCACGCCTTCGATGCGGAAACAGAAGCCGGGTGAGAAGAAGGGAAAGGCACCGACGAAGCTGGAACAAGGGTTGAACTCGAAGATTGTGGTACGTGTCTTGTACTAACATGGCAGCGTTGCTAGCAATGCCTTTTCCCAAGGCAAGAACTAACCTGTTGTCACAGCCGGCTTTCTTGTCTCTCCTCCTATCCGCACTCGCCGCAACACCGCTTCTCACGGCCATTCTCGTCCTCTTTGGTGCACCCGTGTCTACACACCATGCACACACACTGCTCTGTGGTGCCCATGTGGCGCTCTTGAGCACGCTACCTCTGATTTACGTACACGGTGTCGACGGTGATACATGGAGACAGATTATTGCGCTGCTCCTGCCGATAGATGAGGTCTATGGAGGGCTGATTGGCACGGTTCTTGGTGCTTGGATAGGCGCTGTACCTATTCCCTTGGACTGGTGAGTTCCCCCTTGACTGACTTTCTCAACCAGAAATTGGATCGAGATGAGACTTGTGAAGCCACAAGACTAATCATGTGCAGGGACCGCGAATGGCAGAAGTGGCCAGTTACCATTGTTACGGGCGCTTATATTGGATACGCAGTTGGCAAGCTGCTAGGAGGCACACTGTTGAAGGGCAAGAAGATCATGTTTGATTAGGAGATCGTGGCTGAAATTGCTTTGCTCCCGCTCTGTTTGAGGTCTCTTTGGGACGCTTGTTGTGTACTTGGGCTAGTCAGTTGTGGGCGGTAGAAAGGTTGACACATAGATATCGGTATGTTAGGAGTATGGGCCTGGCAGATGTACATTCGAGGTACACGGTATCAGAAACAGAGCAAACAAGTTTCCGTGTAAGATGCTGTGCTGTGCAAGACCACATGCATAGGCACAGGAATATACTACCACACGATCAGTCCATCAGCTACTCTAGTCTCCAAATATCCAAGATGCCGTTAATATCCACAAAAGATAACTCCGACCATCGAACGATGTCATAAGAGCACAAGCCGCAATTCCCCTCCGGTCCACCTCGGAGCCCAGACCGACCCTGCAAGCCACCTATCTAGTACTATACCAATTTCCGGCACTTCCCAAACCGGTAATCCCGGCGCAAACCAAGCTCCCAAACCACATGCAACCACCTTAGCCTGAAAACAGTATACCTTTTTTTACGTATTGGGCATTCTCAATACTGTTGTTGGGCCGGGATATTCTTTTGGGGATGCGGGCCTTTTTTGTGAATAGCCGTAGAAGCTTTTGATGATTGTGCCGTAGATTGTCCAAATAAATGCGGCGAGGTGGGCGCGGGGTTGGTAGGTCGTGGGGGTGGGGGGTGAGGAGCGGGGAAAGAGGGTTTATAAAGCTGTGGACGGCTCCCGGAATGAGGGGGGGGGGAGGGAACGAATTATATTCAGCTTTTTTTTACAACTTTCTAATTCAAGACTTGGGGGGTTTTATCAAGACGCTGTATCCGGGGAAATTTCTTAGTGCAGGATTGTGAAGAGGTCTAGGTGTACACACATGTAAGTTAACGTACAGAAGGGCCGCTTTCCTGGGAGAATACCGGTACGATTGGCGGATAATATGGGATGAATTGCAATACTAATAAGAGTGCTTGTAGAAACTTGACGCAAGAAAGTCGACTTTATCGATTCCAACTCACACGATTACAATCCAAAATCATGTCGCGGAAACACTTTTTTCCCAATCCAGAGGGCGTCGTGCTGCACACGCTGCGCTCGCTCTGCGCACGAAACAAGCACATGGCGCTCGACGAGGCCAACCGCGTAGTCTACAACTTATCCCACAGACCCAATGAAGTCAGCATCGTGTCTGGAGGCGGTTCGGGCCACGAGCCGGCGTGGTCGGGTTTCGTGGGCGATGGCATGTTGTCGGCTGCTGTGTGTGGAGATATTTTTGCGTCGCCGAGTACGAAGCAAGTCATGGCTGGTATGCGAAACGTACCCAGTACAGAGGGCATAATACTCTGTATCACAAATTACACGGGCGACATGCTGCATTTTGGGCTGGCGAGGGAAAAGGGCCAGGCGCTAGGGTACAAAGTCGATGTCGTTTGTATGGCGGAAGACGCAGCGCTGGGTCGTGCTCAGAGTGGGAAAGTAGGACGAAGAGGACTGGCGGGCAACTTGCTCGTCATCAAGCTGATCGGCGGTGCATCACTACAGGGCTGGGCATTTGAGCGGTGTAGGAAGATGGGTGAGCTGGGTAATGAGCAGCTGGTTACGATTGGAACGAGCTTGGATCATTGCCATGTCCCTGGAAGAGAGGCGTTTGAGAGTGTGCAGGACAATGCCTGTGTTGTGGGTATGGGCATTCACAATGAACCGGTATGTGGAGAGAGTTCATCTTGCTCTTTCCCCAAAAAAAGAAACCATACTTATCGGGATCTAGGGCCTGCGAACGATACATCCGATGCCTGGTCCAGAAGACGTTATCAAGGAGATGCTCAAGTATCTCCTGGACCCCTCAGACTCCGATCGCGCCTTCGTCAAGTTCAACCCCGGCGACAACGTGGTAATGCTCGTCAACAACTTCGGCGGCCTGTCAAACCTGGAATTTGATGCCATGGTGAATTTAGCCCTCGTAGCATTAAAACGAGACTGGAGCATCGAGCCAACACGCATTTACGCAGGTGTGCTCGAGACATCGCTCAACGCCCAAGGCTTCAGCATAACACTGGGCAACATGAGCGGCATGGCCAAATCCATGGGCGTCAAAGACGAAGAAATCATTGCTCTGCTTGATGCCCCGACCAACGCTCCCGCATGGCCGAAGAATGGCTTCAAGCCAGTCAACATCAATAAGGAGACGGAAGAACTACGTAACAAGGCCAATGCCGCGCTGTCTGAAAAGTCAACACTCCACAAAGGTCCTGCAACCCCAGCTTCTCTCATCCCCGCCCTGCGAACAGCATGCAAAGCCGCCTTAGCTGCCGAGCCCAAAATCACCCAGTACGATCTCCAAATGGGCGACGGCGACTGCGGCGAAGCCGTAGCAGGCGTATGCAAGAGCATCCTCGCCAACATCGAAGCCGTCGAGCAAAACCCACCGCCCATCCTAGCACTCCTAGAAAGCATCGGTGAAAACGTCGAGGACGTAGGCGGCTCCCTCGGCGCCATCCTCTCCATCCTCGTCACCGCCTTTACCAACGCGCTCGCCACAGCCACACTCTCACAAAACGCTCCTCTCGACATATCCACGTTTGCTTCTTCCGCGCTCACCGCGCTTGAGAATCTGAAGAACTACACTAGTGCGAGAGAGGGCGACAGAACGGTCATGGATGTCCTCATCCCGTTCATCAATACGTTGGCTGAGACCAAGGACTTTGCAAAGAGTGTGCAGGTTGCGGAGGACAAGGCCGATGGGACAAAGGATATGAAGGCCAAGTTTGGGCGCGCCACGTATATTGCCGAGGATGGGAGTGATAGGTCGAAGATTCCCGATCCGGGCGCGTATGCGGCCGGTGTGTGGTTGAGGGGGTTTGAGAAGGGGTTTCAGGCGTGATTTTGAGTGATGATGATGATGATGATGATGGGGGGAAAGAGAATCTTACTAAGGAAGTCTCAGGTTGTGTACGTAGGTATAGAACAAGTACAAACTAGCTAATTCCTAGCACAATTTCCATCATAACTTTAAATTGGATGGTCTAGAAAATAAGCAACTCCCGTTGAAGACTTATCCATTTCAGTGTTATCGATTCGTAGATCCTGGTAGCTTACTTGGAGGGTTATTGGGCCGGGCTGCTTTCGCGATTACCACTCAAAGCATGCGATCTGGGCTCCATACTGCGATTACTCCCCCGTCTTGTGGCGTCTCATACCTATATGTCGCACGTCCATCTTACGTCATACCCACTAATCTCGTACTGTGCCGTATACCCATCTACATACTGTCATAGTCTAAAGTTAAAAATGCCACAACATTCTTGATTGCAACCAGCGAAACCAGGCAAAGCAACATCCGATTTTATCCCGCTCTTCGAGTTGCATCCTGCTAACTACGCTCTGCTTCCCTAAATCATGAGAGCCCTTTCCAATAAGTCTATAGTAATAGATCCTGTATTCTCGTCAATCTATCTCTCCCTGCGAGCCGTACTATGCCGAGTACAGCCATGTAAGCTTAGAGGCGTTTCCTAATTTAGAATGTGGCGCATATTATTGCTTACTTACTAACTAGAAAGATACTCTCGACGGGCTTCTGCATAACGAAAGGATGGATCGAGACCTTGAGAAGATAATACACAGACCAAATACCATCACTGGGGCCTTCCGTCTTACCGTCCATGCCACTACTTGTACCACAGGTGTATTTTCTATATAAACTGGTACTTACTTGTCTAGTTCTGTACAGATTCATCTTTCATCACGTTTCTATTTACTAAGAATTTTCCCAAGATGGTACACTCACGATATCTTCTTTTTGTATTTGGAACTATCCTTCAGCATGCCTATGTTGTAGAGTCCAGGAGGAGCGTCTGTAATAGACCGTATTCCAGAATCAGTCATCCATGCGATGTACCCCAAGGAGAAACCCTTGGCTGCGATGGGTCAGGATTAACACCCGTCTGTAATCCTGGACAGAAGGTCGAAGACATCCAACTAGGGGAAGACTCAGACGTTCATTCTTGTACATGCTATGTTACGGTATGATATTCTATGTTAGTTCTTAAGCTCCTAAACAATTGATTTAGTATCAATGTTGCCCAGTGGGTAATCCAGGGCAGGGTAGGATAGGATAGGTGGGAGGTGTTTCATAGATGGGCACAAGAATACATCAGTTCAAGTAAATCGAGACGACTCTTTGAAGAGGTACTTAAGCGTATGGGATTATCAAGGGGGTTGCATTGGCTTATACATGGTTTATCTCTGAAGCGTACATGAAATCAATCAATCTGTTGATTCATTTGATCGATTCTCGATTGATTGGTTCAATTCAATCAATTCAAAAACGCAGGAACTGGAGGATCAATTCATCAAGTTTTAGAGGTCTGTATTTATTTATTTAATTGATAGATTTAGTCACGTGCACTGCATATTAGACGAAGCTTTCTCACCACCAAGATAGCTTCATCTAATGAGATATTACTATATGAGAAAACTCTGAATCAGATCAATCAAACGGCAATCAATAACTACTAAAATATGGATTAATCAATTCAATTCAATTCAATTGCAGAGGTCCTTGAGGACCAACTAAATCGAAAATGATCCCTCAGGTTGATTGATTTGATCGATCCCAAGTCTGCTCTGGAGCATCTAGATACACTGTATTCTTATCTCTAAAATTAGTGCAGCAGTCATAATAAGGAGAAGATGACAAGAAAGCTTCTACGGCACTGAAACTTGAAAAACTCCTTCCTGGCAATATGTATATTGAAAGAAAACTTTAGTTCAATACTAAACTAGGCTCTAATATTCTGGATATTACTTTTTGGAAGTGGAGAGGGACAAATTTAAACTTTCGGCCTTGCGGATTCCTTGGCATCGGGGAAAGAGAAATTTTGAGATCCTGAAAGCGAACCCACTGTGCCACCTCTCCGAAGTATATCTATAGTTCCTTGTAGTCATCGTAAAATTGCCCGAATAGGAGTTTAGTCGCTTTGGCCGCCCCAGGTAACTTTTGAGCAGCGCTCGTGATGTCGAACAGTTCAACATTTTTTAAATAAAAACCTTGCGTTGTGTCAATGCCGTACACAATAGTGGCGAGAAATGTGTAAATAGTGCCAGAGGCTGCCTTGAAGATAAATTGAACCGACGCAGTAACGCGAGTGATGTCCGTCCCAAGGAAATTCTTTTTATACTCGTAGCCTAACACAATCGCAGTAGCGTCTCTAGTAGTGGGACTCCAAGGGAGTCATATGGAAAGCGCTGGGGCCGTTTTGACTATCCAGGTATGCTTTGATAGCCCAATTAATGGCGCCATTAAAGATAGCACGAGTACTGCGGAGAGTAATCGTGAAAATGTTTTTGCGGGTAGGGCTAGCACAGATTGCAAGAGCTTTAGACTCAGATTCGTAGCTAGAGCTCTTCGTAGAGACGTCCCCAGGGGTATTGCGCACAAAAACATCATCCGCGGGAGGTAGATTGGCCAAGGCTTCAGCAGCTGGTACAATTTGAAGCTCCGAGGTTGCAACTTGAGGGATTTCAGCAGGCAGAGCCAATGCCATAGAGGCTGTGACAGCAGCCACACTAAAGAAGCGGAGAAGATGCATCTTTGGAGATAAGAGATGCAGAATGCGCTTAGGTGGGAGGTCCTTGATAATAGAATTATAGGTAGCAGAATTATATCACTTAATACTTTCTTTAGGATACGTAGTAGACGACTATTTACATAGTAGAAAAACTCTATTTATCATTACACTTCTGTAGCTAAAATCGTGTTCGATTTCCTGTCTTACGTAAATTCTGATTATTCTGCCGTCGCCTGTAAGCTATACTTTCTTTATGATGTTCTCGAAATCCTATCTTTCTGTCATCTCTTACAAGCGCTGATTCTTCTGCCGTCTTCTGTAAGCATTAACATATCTACCGTCTCTCACAAACTTTACTTAAGGGCATTTAGCCAATGATAAGAAATGTGTGACTGGTTGATACTCTACCGATATCTTGTACAGACGAATACAACTCGGCTTGGGCTAACCAAACAACGTGCTCACGGTATATGGACCTATTAGAGGTTGTTCCGTTGCCTAAACAGGCTAGTGTGTTCTAGTAAGTTTGCTAGAGCTTATCGTAAGCATATTTAGGTTTCCTATGTGGGCTGGAACTCAAGTTTTACGCTTTGGTAATTATATAACGTATCTGTATAGCGAGTGGCTCAGTATAGCGAGTGGCTCACGGTGCCAAGACCACACCAAAATCACGACTATTGCATGACTATTACAACACAACAATGATAGTAAAGAGAAATCGTAATAAGCTATTCTACTCAAAATCATCTTCTACATCTTTCTTACATGT
>NW_006912366.1:0-23151 GCF_000523435.1 Bipolaris zeicola 26-R-13 | reverse complement strand
GTATTCGATAGAGAGCTAAGCTCTCAGCTACGTAGCTATCTATATACAATGCTGGTTGCTGGAGTAACAATCGGGCCGGTAGGTGGAGTAAACGAGGTCGTAGACGAGTATAGGAGGCGAAGGGCGTTCAGCCCGTTACACCTAGAAATTTAAATATCAAGTAATTACTACGTATTGTATAAATATATATTGTAAAATTATAGTCTTGATTAAGTATCTATATCTTCTATAATATATTAGCGATTCTATATAGGACTACGTGAATCAATATAGCGGCGAAATACTCTTATGTCCGTAAGGTAGAATCTGTAATGGGCTGCGCCCGTGAGAGTGAAAGCACGTGATGTAATCACGTGCCTATAATACACCGCCTAGTTAGAACCTTACTCGTACAAAGAACGTAGAAGCGGGGGTATAAAGAGAGAAGTGTCGTACAACAACTTAACTCTCTTTATCTTTCTTCTTCTGTACTATAGGCTAATGCAAACTCGTTCGAAGGCCTCTTCGCCCTTAACAGAATCGTAATATTTCAGTATAACTTGTAGTAGTAAGATGTAAGGCTTTTATTACCCGAATTACTACCGGAGAAGGTTATTCTAACTGGTAGTTGTAGACACGGAGCTCGTATTATCCGTATTACTACTAAAAAACGCCATTCTAACATATAGTAGTAAGATACGGACATTGTACTATCCGTATTACAGCTAGGATTAGGGTTGGAACGCAGACATAGAGGTGTAAGAAGGAGCGGTGCCTCCACCGCAAGGAAGGAGAGCATTGAATCGATTACTAAATTCACTCGCACCCGTTTCTTCATCATTCTAACAATCAAGATGTGAGCGTTCCTTGTCCTCGAGAGGACTCTTTAGTGAGCAGTTTGTTTATCAAGCTTTTCTTATTTTATTCTACACCAACCTAACAACGTAGTAGCCTAGCTATTGTTAGCGCATATACGTGTAACTGCTATGACTTTGAAAATCCGAAGATTGTAGTTGCACGCCATCTTGGCGATGTCCATTCATCTGCCTTTTGCCATGATGTAAACAGGAATATTAATTCAGTAAGCAGAAATCTAAATTCCGACAGCATAAGACTTATTAGTTCTACTTTATTCCTGATCATACTGTTACTGATGCCGAGTGCGCAAGGGCATACCCAAGGGTTGCTGGAACGGATGCGAACGGCCGTTCGATATTTGTTCCTGACACCCGTTTGAGAGCCAATTGCGAACATTGGACAGGCGGTTGTCTTTAACTACAATAAATGAGCTAGGCTGGTGTCATGTGTGGTAGAATTTGTAAACATCTCTTTCATCCGCAAAGTGCCGGCTAAAGGGTATGTCTACGTGATATCAGGGCGAGACTTTATATTTGAGCTGGCGGCCTCCGTGCAGTGCACTGCTGTTAACTATGTACATCAGTTAAATATATGTCTGTATCTTCGCAGTTTTTTAATTCTGGTGATATGCTATTGCTGGGATTGATAAAGAAATATGATGAGCCAATGAACCAGAAGCGGGTACACAATTAGGAAGACATGGTACACACGTGACCTACGCACAGACCGATGAAGTGTTCAGTGATAAGCGCCGTTAGCGGGCATGTAAAAATCTGTTTTTATGCTGCTAGTATGTCTGAATTATTGATTACTATGCATGTGTAATTGATACTAGGTGCGGATGGACGTGGTGCTACTGGCAAGATGGTACTACATATATACTTGGAGACTTTATTGTTGGATTTGGATATTTCAGCGACGCTCACAAGGCTGCCCTTGACGACCAAAAATACACCATGCCGATAAAATCTTAGTCACTAATCTGTAGATACAACAGGGGCAGCTCAGGATCCGTTGAGCTGCTCGATTTTCGGCTTCCTTCATGGAGACTGTCAGCATTGAAGCTCGGCCTCGTGCTTACGGCTCGATCACGTCATGAGGCCTATTTATCAACGAATTTCTTTGTAAATTTGCTGCAGCCACGTGGCAAAACGGAAATTCCAGGCGAAACTCAATTTCAGACGGTACCCATTCAAGATAAGACTTCTTTCTGTTCCAAGGGGATAGACTCTGCATCGTATTAGTAATAAGTAGGTAGAACTTATGTTCATATAGCAGCGATAGTGAAACAAAGGTTTGTTGGACGACTTCTGAGCGTAAGTTTGAGTGGGTGAAAAGGCGTTTACGGCTACATTTGAACCCCCCACCCCTATTCCGTTAGTAAAAATGAAAACCTACAGAGAATTTCTTTCAAGATTTGTACTTCCGATAGCATGACATAAGTATGAACATTTGAGCATATGAATGCTGACCTGCTTCAATATATAGTAGCACGTAAGAGGTTGCATGTGACTTCTTCCTTTTGCGTTTGCCCGGCTACGACGCCAGTTCGCTCCTGCACTATTTCGACAACTACAGCGAGTTCCCACAGCGAGAAGATAAGTGATACCAGCACTCTTCAACCACAATTTAAAGCGGTGAGTTGATTTTGACCGTAGGATAGGGTAGGTTTGGCCATCATACGGGTTCTCGGGATCGGAGTCGAGAAAGCCATTGAAACCGTGCGTAATGCATGCTGTAACAAGCGTCCTATGACCTTCGGAATTGGATCAGAAGAGCAAGATGCTGAATGGTCCTGTGAAGGCGTCCAGAGAGCTGGGGTAGATCAGCGAATACGTAGGTAGAGTGGATCTAGCCAGCTTTGCGTGATAACCAGATTCGGCCTTTCTAAGATTGCTTTGACATGGCTCGTGACGCTGTCTAAGACAGTATAGCGGTTGAAAATCAGTGGGTTGAATGCATGGTAGCTGACACAAGGTATCATGTTATGAGGTCTGTGTTGGGAAGAGAAAACAAGATTATCTCAGCTGATGAGCGTAGGACAGACCATGATTACTGGGTGATCTTTCTAGTGTTGGCTTATAGTCGGGTGGTGCCTGGCACTATGCTGGAAGTATCCCGGAAGCATACAGTGTGCACACATGTTGACGGATCGAAGATGAGCATAAATACCTTGTTTACCCGTTAACCTAAAATTTGCGTCGGCGGCCGACATGCCTGCATAATCCAATATATTTTAGAACCACGACACTATGTTTTGAAGTGGGCATAAGCCACATACTAAAGTGGAAGGTGTACCGTAAACTCACCGAGCTGATTAGCGGATCGTAAGCTTGATTGGAATACTGCTCTACATTCAGAACTGTATGAACTAGCTTACACAGACCTTGTCAAAGTTAGAATCATAGCTGTACACATGGTGCTCCTAGATGTCGGAAAACATACCCTCAGTACACGTTTCAACATGGCAAATTTACCGATCTATCCCTGATATCCAAGTGCCCTTGTCCCGTCATACTAAACACCCCAGATACCCTCTCATCAGAGTACAAAAACCCTCCCCCTCCCCTCCCCTCGCTCAACAGCCGCAACAACCAAAAAAAACCCCCCAAACATGTCATCTTCAACCCCACAGAAACCAAGCGCGATGAAAACCCTGCACTTCCTCTCCAACAAAACAACCCACAATTCTAACATCATTATCGACCAGCCCCCACCTTACCTCGAAGCAACCTTATGCTACAACTCAATCCTATCGTCCTCCCCTCTCAACCCCCACATCTTTCCGCCCTACGAAACAACATCAGATCACTTCGATGTGCATAAATCAACCGAGCACACATTGCTAAACCGCATTCAACGAGCCAGTCGAGACGCTAAACAGACTCTACAGTCTTTAATTAAGAATAAAGTGAAGAATGCGTAGCTTGAAGATGTTTTTAGCATCGTTCTTGGAGAAGGAGTGTGCGGCGTTGTGGCAGGTTATCTGAAAGGTTTGTTGTCGGCGTTGAGGTCATTCGATTTGTGTCTTAGCATTGAAGTTGGAGATATGGCGGAGGTTGGTTTATGAGGGGGTGATAGAGGCGGAGGGTGCTGTGGGGCGTGAGATGAGATGGTGGATGATAGAGTGGGGGTTGGGAGTTTTTTTGTGGAGTGAATGAATATGGGGAGTGGTGGTACGGGACTCATGTGAGATCGGTGTTTTGTTTTGCTTTGAATTGGAGGGGTTGCGATAGACAAGTGGGTTAGGTGGTGATGGTTAGTTGGTATGTAGACTTGTAGGAGAGCAAGATGAGGAAATGGTTTACATATGCTATCCGTAGTCATCAAATCAAGGAATTGGAGTCCAATTTAACTACTAACTACATACTATGGGAATTTCGAAATAGAGGTAAAACCGCAACTACCAACTAGTAATACGTAGCCCAACGTCCAAGCAAGCATCGCCAAGCCCACCGCCTCCACCCCATCGATATGATCACCAAATCCAGTCCCCACCCATCAATGACACATCACACCCACCCAAGCTCCCAAACATCGCAAGTCCGCATCCGTCGCACTCCGATCGGCCTGCTCCAGAGCGCGAGCGAGCAAGACTGACAAAGCAACACCTTGGCCCCACGATCGCCGCATCACGGGCGCCCGATCGGTGCCGACAAAGTCGGTCGTCATGAACTCTGTGTTTCGGTGATAAGAATTGCTCTGCCATCGAGTGGGCAATCGGAAATATCGGAGCCGCAGAGTCGGAATGCGCGGGCGGTCGCGCGTCAGGGTTCGGCGGTACGAGTTGGAAAGTCGATGATGCTGGTGATGATGTCAGCGATTGAAGATTATGAACGATTCTGAACTTAAGCGTTTCGGATGCCGGCAATTATTTTATGTATATTTTCGTCACCGCAACGGCTTTGCGTGAGTGCTAGCTATTAGCTTTTCTTGTCACTTTTTTTTTCATAAAAAAAACTCTTGGTGAGGATAGTCGTTGTGGTTCGTCGAACAAGTAAACCATGTGGGCGGATCTAATTCGCGATACCGCTTTTGGACACTGCGTCCGCCTCGTCACAGGGAGAAAATATCTTCAGTATCCTGAAGAGAAGGACCCAGAGTATTGGAAGAGATTCGTTAATCAAGAGAAATCGGGGAATGCGGCGTACCATGGATCCACGCAGCCGCCTGAGAACGCAGATGAAGTGCCGGAGCTTGCGCATGCAGGCAGTGTCCGTAGTCGCCATGGGAGTGATGCTTCTGGCGAGTCCAAAACCACGCTTGATGATGATGTGAATGAACCCAGTGGTGTTCGCGTTGATCCAGAAAAGGGACGCGATTATCATGTTGTTGACTGGGATGGACCTAATGATCCACAGGTAAGATCTAATCTTTCTCAAACGTGTAGACGGCTACTGACAGTTTCCGAAAAGAACCCACGAAACTGGCCCCGAGCAAAAAAATATTTTGTCACCTTTGAGATTTGCCTCCTCACCTTTTCGGTCTACATTGGATCTGCCATTTACACTCCTGGTTTGATGGGGGTCATGCAAGAGTTTGGCGTTGCTCAGGTGCCTGCGCTATTGGGGTTGACGTTATACGTTGCGGGATATGGTCTTGGTCCTATCCTATGGTCTCCGATGAGTGAAATCCCACAAATAGGGAGGTTGTGGGTGTACATTATCACACTTCGTAAGCACTTCCGTTCCAAAATGGCACCTGAGCTGGGCTAACATGGGTTGATTTCTAGTTTTCTTTGTGTTACTACAGCTGCCCACGGTGTTCTCAGTCAACTTCGGTATGCTATTGGCCTTCCGATTCTTGACTGGATTTGTTGGATCGCCAGCTCTTGCGACAGGAGGGGCGTCCATTGCCGACATGTACCGGCCGAAGAAACAAGTCTATGGGTTGGCAGTCTGGGGAATAGGTGCAGTATGCGGCCCTGTTTTGGGTCCCTTAGTGGGGGGATTTGCCGTCATGTCAAAGGGATGGAAGTGGACGATATGGGAGATTATGTGGCTATCCGGCTTTTGCTGGGTTGTGCTATTCTTTTTCCTCCCGGAGACCAGCTCGACCAATATCTTGCACCGCCGGGCTAAGCGGTTGAGGAAATTGACCGGTGACAATCGGTTTACTTGCGAGCCCGATCTGATGGCGGCCGAGATGACAGGAAAGGACGTATGTATACTGAGGCTGATGGTGGTACGCTAGTGCACTGCTGACCCGAACTAGGTTGTCCTCATGGTTCTAGTAAAGCCTATTACGCTCAACTTCACTGAGCCAATAGTCCTCCTGCTCAACCTGTACATTGCACTCATTTATGGCCTACTATACATCTGGTTCGAGTCGTTCCCAATCGTATTCGAGGGCATATACGGATTCAGCCTCGGTATCATGGGATTAGCTTTCCTTGGCATTCTCGTTGGCACCTTCATCGCAGCAAGTGTGCTTTTCGCATGGAACTATTTCTACTTGGAGAATCAGTTTGACGAAAACGGCAACATTGAGCCAGAGAAGCGGCTGATTCCTGCCATGGTCGGATGCTTCTTCGTGCCCATTTGTCTGTTCTGGTTCGGATGGGCGTCGAGGCCGGACGTGCATTACATGGTGCCGATTGTTGGATCTGGCTGCTTTGGCATTGCGGCTTTTACACTCTTCCAGGCGGTCCTACCATATCTCAGCGATGCGTATCCCGACTCTGTGGCTAGTGTGCTGGCGGGCAACGATCTAATGCGATCGGCGTTTGGCGCGGGGTTCCCACTGTTCGCGAACGCCATGTACAAAAAACTTGGCGTCGATTGGGCGAGCAGTCTGTTGGCGTTCTTGGGCATTGCCTTTATCCCGATCCCATTTGCGCTGTATAAGTGGGGCAAGCAGATTAGACACAAGAGCAAGCAGGCGAGGAAGGACATCTAGAGGAGACCAGCAAGGGAAGATGGTGTGTATATGTGTATGTATTTGTAACGACTCTCAGTCTTGTAGTGTAAGTAGCGTAATGGATAGTGCAGGTTCTCTTCAGCTGCAGTGCACGAGTCAGAGTCAGAATGAGGATCGATACCCACGTCACGACTGTAGCGCATCGGGGTAGTGGCCCGTGGCGTGCCAGCTGCTGAACGGAAATTGCATAGTGCGATAACTGCATGTGACATGCAGCCCGTAACATGTAGCCTATGACATGTGCATACATATGTAAGCTGTAAGTAAATGAGCGCCCCGTCCCGCCTCTGTGCCGTGCCCCCGCGAGATTGGCACTAGCATTGCAGTCCGCTGCACATCCGCACCGCCACACAAGACACTCGCCACAGTTTTCCGCCACACCTCCCCTTCCCTCCAGCAGGTTTTGAACCACAACGGGTAGACCTACTCACCACCACGCGCACTGCTGTTGCTGCAACACGCCCTGCCCATGGCTGACGTTCCCAAACCCGTCGTCGTCAACGCCCCCGAGCCTCAGCGCCTGGAGAGCTCAGGGTCTGGTTCGTCTACCGACTCGGATCACGATGCCCTACTTGGCACTGCCGACATGGAGCATCATGGCGAGTACAACTTTGCTCCGCCTGTCCAGCCTGCCGCCGCCGTCGACGACATTGCTCCCCTACGTGAGTCGGCCTACGGTTGGAACACGGCCACTCCGCCCTCGTCGCGCCCTCGTGGGCCCCAGATCATGACCGACGTCCCACCCGCCACCCAGCAGCCCAACGGCTCTGGCCTCAGCTCCTCGAGTAGAGGCCAGCGTCCTGCTGCTGTACGCACTCCCAGCAACGCATACGCTCCTGCTCGCCGTCCCCAGCAATTCTCCCTCAATTCCAATACGCATCGCCAGCGTAACAACTCGGCCACGCGCTCGCGCCGCAACCCCAACGCTGAGTACCGTGCTCAGGAAAAGGCCTATGTTCAGCGCATTCGCCAGGAGGATCAGCAAGACGACTTCTTTGACCCAGCCCTGCGCACCCCCAGCCTTGGTTATAGCACCGACTCGGAGACGGACGACGACTCGCCCTCGACCGCCGACTATGTTGACAACGACCCCTACGACCAGGAGACGCTCCTCTACTATGGCAACGACGACATGCAGCCGTCAATTGAGGAGCTCAAGATCCCTGCCAATCGTGAGCGCCTCGAGTGGCACTCGATGCTGGCCAGTGTGTTGACAGGCGATGTTGTCAAGCAGGAAAAGAAGCGCTTGATTGGCAGCTCAGAGCAACAAGGGGACAGCACAATGAAGGCGGAGATTTGGATGGGCATCCGCGCAAAGGTCTGTGGCCGCTCGCTGCAGGCGCAACGGCGAATAGTCGACGACACAAGGAGCAAGATTCGCGCCAACCTCGAGAGCATTATTTCCTTTGAAGTTGGTGGAGTGGCTGAGGCTGGTCAGACGGCTGCCCAACAGGTTGCGGATATCGTCAAGAAGATTGAAAAGGTGGAGAGTGCCTACCCCACACGGCAGGCTCTCGAGGCTGCATACCCCAGAGCAGCTTCACAACCCTACAAGGACGCCTGCGACGCTGTTATTTCTTGGCACAATACCATTGCCCTTATCAACACTGAGATGTCTATCTTGAAGAAATGGGTTGGCAACGAGGAGTTGGACTTTACCAAGCCCCGCCCTCGCTCTTCCCATGACCACCATCTGACCGATGAGTCTTCGTTTATTGACCGGATACTCAAGGAGGATGGCCTCAAGTCTCTGCAGGGAGACACAAACCTGTTGACGCCCCTGGAAAAGGTCATTCAAAAAGCAAAGGCTACGCTCATTGCAAACGCAGAGGGATTCGCCGACAGGCATCTCCCGCCCTATATCGAAGAGCTGCTGACTCTCATCAACTTCCCCTCTCGTCTACTTCAGGAGATTATCCGCGTTCGCCTGTCCTATGCCAAGAAGATCAAAGACCCATCACAGCAAGGTGTCATGATGGCTGAGCAGATGATTGCCCAGTTTCAGATTCTTCTTGCCATGGCTGGCCAGGTCAAGGAAAGCTATATGGTCATCTCGCGGCCGGAGCCTGGCTGGGACCTGCCACCGTGCATTGAAGAGAACTTTGATCAGGTTGTTCTAGATGCCCTCAAGTTCTACTTCAAGATGCTCAACTGGAAGCTGGCAGCCAACAAGAACACATTCAAAGAAGCTGAAATTCTGGAACAGGAGTGGGATTTCTGTAACAAGCTAGGTCGCCAACTTCAGGGCGGTGATGTGGTGACGGCAGAGCAGTTCAGTGTTCTTACCTCCAAGTCCCTGACCCGTCTCAGTGCGCACTTTGAGCGAGAACTCCAGCGCCGACCCGATGAACTGACTGGGTCTGAGATGGAAAAGCGCTACAAGCAGATTTTGGATTCTGTTCGTGTGCGACAGCGAAAGCTGTTCCGTTTCTCCAGGATCCTCACACAGCGTTTTGAGAATTGTACCGAGTACAATATCAACAACATCGATCTGGACGAGGAGCAGCTGCACGACCTGTACGAGTCGTTGGTCATTACAGGACACTTCCTTATCGAGACTTCCAGTACCAACAATACTGGCCTTTACATTGTTGCCTCGCCTGCAGCACTTGATCGTCCCAATGATATTCA
Organism: Bipolaris zeicola 26-R-13; assembly: GCF_000523435.1. Lineage (NCBI taxonomy): Eukaryota > Fungi > Ascomycota > Dothideomycetes > Pleosporales > Pleosporaceae > Bipolaris > Bipolaris zeicola. The sequence continues at coordinate 13,764 of NW_006912366.1, read as the reverse complement.
GTCGCTGCTTACGACATGTTACCATGCTGAAGAGGCCCCAGAAGACCCCTCGAATCCATATGTTCTCATTATCAAGCCAGAGCAACCTCTTTACTGGTCAGGCAAGAGAATGTCAGCCAATATCATTGAGCCTCATCTGGATCTCAAGGCTGGCCGCTTGCGACTTGTTGCCGACGGCTCCCAGCAGCGGTTGGCTAATGCAAACATGTCGTTCTTATCCTGCATTGGCATGGAGCTGCACACCTTGATCGATCAACGTGCCAATCTTCCACGCGTTAATGCGGAATTGCTGAAGATCAAGCAGACCGCATACACCCTATCCAATACCATCATGGACAGCGTTGAGATTGTTCGCAGACAAACGGCTGGCCTTGATTGCCAGGATCTCATTCAAACCTGTTTTGCTTTTGCAACAGAATTCGGTCAGCGTTCAGTGCTCTACATGGATTACAACCGCCGAGCAATGAACAACATCAGGCTTACAAGGCTGGCTCTCGACTGGGTCAGTTTTATCTGTGATGATTGTATTGCATCTGACCGCAAGACGTTCCGATGGGCTGTCGTAGCCTTGGAGTTTGCCATGATGATGACTCGCGGTCAGAACATCTTGTCCATCAGCGACGATGAGTACTCCCAACTACGTCTCAAAGTTGCTGGCTGTATGTCAGTTCTTATTTCTCACTTCGATATTATGGGCGCTCGATCCACTATTGCTGCTCAAGCTGAGCGCCAGCGATTGAACGCCATTGCGGGCAAAAGCATGCTGGACCCTAAGAATGCCAAAGATGACGACGAGTCCATCAAAATGACACAAGAACAATGGATGCAAAGACTTGAAGAAATTGACTCTTTCCGAAAGGAAAAGGAAGCCGAACGGCAAGCATTGGGCAGGGTGCTGGAGGACTCTAACGAAGCCGACCGAGCTCTTACCTACCTCTCCTCATCTGCTACCAACGTTACGCTGCGTTGGCAGCAGGGCCAGTTTGTTGGTGGTGGAACCTTTGGATCAGTATATGCAGCCATGAACCTTGATTCCAATCACCTCATGGCTGTCAAGGAAATCCGTCTCCAGGACCCCCAGCTCATTCCCACGATTGTCGCGCAGATCCGAGACGAAATGGGAGTGCTACAGGTGCTGGACCACCCCAACATTGTGTCTTACTATGGTATCGAACCTCATCGAGACAAGGTATACATTTTCATGGAGTACTGCTCTGGTGGTTCGCTTGCTGGTCTTCTGGAGCATGGGCGTATTGAAGACGAGACTGTCATCATGGTTTACGCACTGCAGATGTTGGAGGGCCTTGCCTACCTTCATGATTCCGGTGTCGTACACCGTGATATCAAACCTGAGAGTGAGTTTTCTTGCCTAACCATCCCTCTCCATGTACTAACGCTATCCAGATATCCTCCTCGATCATAACGGTGTAATCAAGTTTGTCGACTTTGGTGCTGCAAAGCTCATTGCTCGCCAAGGTCGAACACTCGCTGCAGAACACAACGCTACACGTCAAGGCCGTCAACGCTCAATGACTGGAACACCCATGTACATGTCTCCCGAAGTTATTCGCGGCGGAAGCACCGGTCGCCACGGTGCCGTCGACATTTGGTCTCTCGGCTGCGTTATCCTCGAAATGGCCACGGGTCGCCGTCCCTGGGCATCCATGGACAATGAATGGGCCATCATGTACCACATTGCCCAAGGCGATCCACCACAACTACCATCTCGCGACCAGCTCAGTGAAACGGGCATCGACTTTTTGAAGAAATGCTTCGACCGCGATCCAAACAAGCGAGCCAGTGCAGTCGAGTTGCTGCAACACGAATGGATCATGACACTCCGTGCTCAACTCAGTCTTGAGCCCGCAACCCCGAGCGATACCAACTCCAGCAGCGGCGGAACCCCTCATAGTAGTAGGCAAAACTCTACCTACAACTAGTTCCCCCTCTGCCCTTTCTTCTTTCGCCTAAATCAGAAGACTTGCTCAGTTTTCCGGCCTTTTTTATTCTTCTTATTTGTTTGATACGCGCGCTAACTCCCCACCCTTCTTTTCCTCTTCCGCCCTATAGTCACCCGTCGTCTCTCATTCCGCAAATCCAATCTCGATTCCACAAAAACCGGTCCCCTAAGTCCCAGCCTTACGGTCTCGTCGACTTGGAGCACGGGATCCATATCCCCGCTGCCGCCGTTCACGCCGTCCGCGAGTGGGGGACCAGGGTTCTTTTTTGCGAAGGTGAGAAGGGACGCGTGAGATTGTAGGGCGGGAGTTGAGCGGAGTAGGTAAGGGTGTGATGTGGTGGGAGTTTCCTATAAGATTACGTGCCAGTGTGGTGTCTTTCCTTTCCCTATCCTCCATCATCTATCTCTCTGGGCTTCAATCTGTCATCACCACCACCAACCATTATTATGGTTTCCTGCTTCTCACTACTTGCCGCTAGCGTTTCTTGGCGAGTAAATGGGAAGATGGGTTTTCTCTCTTGTATCACACATTTCTTTTTTCCCTTGTGCGCCTTTTTATTCATCTCATACTCTATTTTTCCTTCTCTTCTACGTATCAAGTACACATATTGGATTCTGGATTGCGAAACAACAAGGAGATGAAAAAAACCGATTGGCCGGGGATCTCAGCGTGGGAGGGATTTAATCATGTGCATTAGCGATGGCGTTGTTTTTTTTGGGGGGGGGTCTTTGTTACCTTGGGAGATTGCTTCGTCTCGTTCTTTTTCTTCTTGTGCCATGAACGAACAAACGATTCAGTTAGATTGGATTGGATTGAATTGGGAGGGAGTACATACATAGCTAAGCAACGATTGCCCCAACTGTGAGGCTTATAGCATTTTTATCAGTTTACTTTTTTTTCTCTTCTCTGTCAAGTGTACATGCTACATCACTATGACGAAGGTTTGGGTTATGAAAATGTATTTCAGTCCTGCTGTTGGCGTGGCAAGACAGCGTGCTTGATCTACGGTCTATCATCTATTCCTCAGTCATACTCTCGTATTCTCTAGAGGAAAGCTCATAAACATTTTGCCCCGCTCCTCTCCTCGCTGCATATGCCCACCATCTACTTACCGTCACGCATGGTACGGAAAAAGTCCATGACACCGGTAAAGACGACAAGCAGAATACCACCTCCGGGACCAAGTCGGAGAACTTTGGGCAGGAAACCCTTGTACAGGGCCGAGAAGCCCTCCTCCTTCATGACAGTACCAAGTGCAGGCCATGCCCAGTTGTACTTGGGTACTGAGCCGGCTACCTTTGGCGAGTTCTGGATACGCGACTTGACCACGTCCATGGGCGTGTTGAGAATAGTACCGACTGTTCCACCAATAGCACCAGACACGAGATCGTTTGAGATTTGGCTTCGCTTATCGGTTGCCTTGGGCAGGAGAGCGCGGACCTGGAAAATGCAGCCAAAGTATCCAGCGTTCCAGAGAATGTGCCTCCACATGGTTGACTCGAGACCCTGGTACAGAGTAAGAGGGCCTTCCTGCCTGATAATCTTGGTAACACAGTCCATCATGCCGTTGTACTTGTGCGCCTGGGCTTTGTCCTGTAACCGAATCTTAACTAGCTCGAAAGGTACGACGACGAAGGATTCGGTTGCACCGGCGGTGGCGCCAGTGAGGATAGACAGGGACTGGTTCATCTTGGATTGGCCAAAGAGGTTGCGGTAGAAGGCACCCCATGAGTCATTGGCAGCAAACTTGGTAGCCCTAGGCTATGTGAGTTGGAGGAAAATGAACGCGAATGGAGAAATGCGCACCTCTTTGGCGCCTCCATGAGAATGGGAGCGGTAATACCACGGTACAATCTCGAGGCACTGGCAAACGTCAGTCCTTCTAGTCTGTTACTGCTAATGCATTGTATCCGTACCCCTCATTCTTGATGATCTTCCTGAAGCAGTCCACCATGCCATTGTATCCCTCGTCACCAACTACCTTGCCGGTCTGAAGTTGTCTGCGCGCGTTAAGAGGCGGTTGCGAAGTGGTTGGATGTCTGGTTTCTTACACTCGGGTCTTGACAACGTCAAGCGGGTACCTTGAGAATAAGTCAGCGTTAGTCGCATAGAGAAGGAGCAAGTGAGTGAGCCATACATTATCAGGATCTATATGCGCCGGGCCAATTAGCATTGTGTGGCATCACGCGAGCTCGACGAGCGATGAGTTGCGCCCACTCACCTCCGACACACCAGCCACGGCACCTTAACACACAGATAGTTAGCGCGCGTACGTATAGAATAAAGGCTATAACTGAGATGTTGGCCAAAGGTTGCCGTCGTACAACCAAGGCGCATTGGAGCTGCATATATTTTGGTGGGCAGGTACCGGTAATTATGCAAATGACCACTAAATCGGCATTGAACAGTACTAGAGCAGCTATAACTTACCGGCCGCGAACTGGTAGACGAAAGGCAATGGCTTCGCATCGGCAGACGACATTTTGAGGGCAGGATGGTGGAGGAAGAAAGATGTCGGAGGGGCAGGGAGAAGAAGTGCCGGTGCAGTGCTAGTAGGAGTGCGAGAGGGATGCACGGCACACAATCTGGGGAAAGAGGCGTGGAGCGTGGGATGTCATGGATTGTATGTAAGTAAGTAGTATAATATCTCCAAAAGTGGCCCTAGCTTCCCGTCTTCGGTTGCAAGGCACTGCTGCAACTTCCATTCCCAATTCCACTTGCACTTCCACTTCAGCTTTGGTGGGGGTGCAAAAGCTACTGTTCCTCGGCCTGCCCCACATGTCCAATTCCTGGCCAAATATACCCCTCTGGACAAACTCTACGGTATGTAATACGTCGGGTAATATTATTCGGCGGCTGCGAACTGATTCGACTCAATCGTCTGCAGCATTGTAGCCGACGCATGTCCCGCGCTGTCCCGCAGTCCCACATTCCTTGGACCGACATCGCTTGGCCCCAGCAACTTAATGACTCACGTGACCTGGATCGCGAACTCGTGGCGAAGTCCCATCCTATTGGTTGCCCGTGACGCGTGAACGCGCTCAACTGCACTCTGCAGACGTTGAGTCTGCCCGCCGTCTATTTCCATGTCGACACGGCAAAAGTCCTTTTTTGATCAGGACCAGAAGCCAAAGGTAATTTGACAGCGACACATGATTCACTAACCTAGTACTTATCCAAGACACACGCAGCAATATCGAGGCCAATGGAACCGCTCGCGCAACGGCGCCTTCCCCCACCATCACAGTAATCAGAACCCACCCGCGACGCGACAGATAATTACAGGTCCTCCCATAATGCCGTCAACCCAGACGCGTACCAAACTCAAGGCCTTTCAATTCATCGAAGGCGTGCCATCTGTCGCCAATGCCAAGGAGCGCGAGGCTGAGAAAGAGAATCTGCGTAGTGTGCCAGGAAAAGGGTCCAAGTCAATGGGAACCCCAAAGGCAAGCAAGACTTCGATAGACATCGGAGCTGGTAACAAGACTCCGAAACTGCCCACTGTTGTAGACTGCCCGCCACCGTCTACACCGGCTACCACGAGACTACCGCTGGCGGATCTTGTTGGTAACGTCGATGATTCCTCAAGACATGCGCCGCCGCCCGTGGCCTCTCCAGAAGAGCAATTGATATGGAGAGGCTCACAAGCGGTAAACACCCCATTGCCACGAAAGAACAAGAAGCGCGCTAGGAGTTCCTCACCGGTCGGCCCCTCGCAAGAAGAATTCAGGCTGGACTCAAACAGGCAAGACATCACAACGCCCCAAGCTGATCCAGCCATGGAACTTTGGTCACGATACACGAACAGCAAGGGAACTCCCACTGCCAATAGAAGTGTAGCCTTTGCTCACCTCATCAACGAGTCTTCACCAAGGTCTGCCGCTGCTGCCGGAAGTGTGAGTGGGCTTCGAAGATGGGCCAGCTGTGGCGTCGAGTTTCCCGCATCCAACAGAAAGAAAAGGAGGATGCATGGTGTATTTCAGGCCGAAAAGGAGATTGCCGAGGACGTGTTTGCTGATGTTCCGAGTTCAGATGGCATCATGCTTGGGCAACCCACCAAGCCAAACATCGCGAGCATGGTAAAGCGGATGCGAGAATGCGTATCAAAATCAGAGACTCGCCTGTCCTCACAATTGCCATCGAGTTCATCACCTCTACCCCGGACTACCGATCATCAAGACTCATCGTCCGGCTCTCCTGTACAACGGCGTCCTCGGGAACAAGATGTGATTACTTCAGAGACTCTGCAACATGTATCAACTTCACTGGGAGACATTCTGGATGAAGATGACGAACTTTTGCAAGAAGATGAACCTGTAAATGCTGAGCAGACCGGACCTGCCCCACTCGAAGCATCCCCGGAATCATCTGATGATTTTGGGGACGACGATTTCGATGCAGACTTGGTAGAAGCCTTGGATGTCTCGACCCAAGTCAGCCAAACAGCCCACTTCAGCAACAATACAAACACATCTCGCCAGCTTGCAGCCGCACAGCCGCAGCCACAGCCAGCTGTAGCGGCTCCCTCAAAGACCGGAAGCGACGATGAGTTTGGCATGGATGACGAAGATGAATTTGCCGCTGATCTAGAACAAGTGGCATCATTTTATGACACGATGTCGACGGAATCCCTAACAGCTGATCCAGCCCCAGCAGCAAACAGGGGGCCCTCTGCGGCTACCAAAGATACAGCATCAGCTACAGTCATTAGTCTGGTAGATGATGACGATGAATTCGACGAGGATATTGACTCTGACGAGTTTGCCGCTGCTGAAGTGGCTGCCACGCAAGCACCAACAAATACCGTATGTAAAACACAGATACGCCACTGAAAGAGCATCGCTTACTCTGGAAGAGTCAACAGGACAATAGGGCCATTCAGCGTTATCTGGTGAAGAGGGTAGATGAGAGCTCCTACACCACTGACCGTGGCTACCAGATGCCTGAGAAAGTGAGTTGTGTATCGAGCGATGTATCAAGAATTGTGGCTAAAGCACTATAGGTTCTCATGGTTGAAGAGGAGAAGACGAAGCTGTTCAAAGCCATCATTCTGCGGCAAGCTTGGTTTGACACGCCTTGCACGACTGGCTCATTTGTACATGTCATAGGAGAGTTTACAAGTGGCGGACAGTGTGTTGTAGATGATCATAACAACATGCTTATCCTGCATCCAGACCATTTGATCTCATCAACTGTTGTTGCAGATTCGTTTGGTTGTCTTCGACGAGCAGTGCTTCAGGACCGTGTAAAAGCGACGAGCAGAGCCAATGCACCAATGTTGTACGGCACACTTCTGCACGAACTCTTCCAAGAAGCCATGAAGGCGAACAAGTGGGATACTGCCTTTCTTTTGGAAACGATTGAAAGACTTCTACCAAACCACTTGGAGACCATACTGGAGATCAACTCAACATGCGAAGAGGTCAAGGAGCACATGAATAGCAAGTTGCCTGAGCTGCAAGCCTGGGCCAAGATTTTTGTTTGCGCAGAGCCAAAAGCCGATGCCGTTGTTCGCGAGCGCAATGGGCGGCAGTGTACAATGAGTATCAATAAACTACTCGACGTTGAGGAGCACGTTTGGTCTCCCATGTACGGGCTAAAGGGCAATATTGATGCTACTGTCCAAGTCACAATGCGGGACGATCAGGGCGAACGTACCCTAACCGTGCCATTTGAAGTCAAGACCGGGAAGAACTCATCGAATGCCGCTCATGTTGCGCAAACCGCGTTATATAACCTATTGTTGTCTAATCGATACAGTATGTTCTTCAATGCTTCCATAGTCTCCAGCTGACCCAAACAGATGTTAATATTGCATACGGCATCTTGTACTACCTTGAAACCTCCGATATCAGTCGCATTCCTGCTATTCGTAACGATATTATCCATATGATTATCAAGCGGAACGAGTTGGCATGCTACGTTCGAGATCGGATTGAGCTTCCACCTGTGCTGAAAGAAGACTTCAAGTGCCAAAAGTGCTATGCACAGGAGGCATGCTTTCTTTACCACGACCTGGTCGAAGATGGCAAGGGCGACATGCTAAACAAAAAGGCAAAAGAACGATACGACGAGCTGGTAGCGCCACTCCAACCCTCCCATCGAGAATTCATGAAGAAGTGGGATACGCTCCTGACCAAAGAAGAAACGGACATGATGAAGTTTCGGCGAGAGCTTTGGACGATGCTTAGTACAGAACGTGAAAAGCTGGGTCGCTGCTTCTCCAACGTCATCATGGAACCCGGGTCTGGTTTCGAAGAGAAGAATGCCCAAAAGATCAATCGCTACAACTACACCTTCATCAAACAGCAGCCGGCCCCTGGCTTTTCTTTCACTGAATCCCAGCTCATCGTCGGAGAGCCTGTCGTTGTCTCGGACGAACAAGGCCATTTTGCACTGGCCAACGGGTACGTTACAAATGTCAGCAAGCGGCGCATCACCGTCGCTGTTGATAGACGACTACACAACTCTCGCACCAAGCTTCCAGGTTTCAATTCGCAAACCAACCAAACCTTTGCTGGTATCATGGAAGTCACCAAAGAAGGTGAAACAGTTGCAAAGTATGAGGCCAATGAGGAGCCCGTCCTGTACCGCCTGGACAAGGACGAATTCAGTAATGGCATGGCAGCTGCTCGTAACAACCTTATTCAGATCATGGATAACAACGTTTTCAAGGCTCATGACTTGCGTGTGCTGATTGTGGATGGTCGGGCTCCTGCATTCAAGTCTATTAAGGACACACCTCTGATGCCTGAGTCATCACAAATGTCAATGAATTCCGATCAAAGGGCTGCTGTTTCGAAAGTCATGTGCGCCAAAGACTATGCGCTAGTACTGGGCATGCCAGGAACTGGAAAGACGACGACAATAGCACACATCATTCGCACACTTGTTGCTCAAGGGAAAAGTGTCCTTTTGACTTCCTACACGCATACTGCTGTTGACAATATCCTTCTCAAAATCCGGGACGATAAGATTGGCATTCTGCGACTTGGTGCTGCGAAGAAGATCCATTCTGAGGTACGAGAATTTGCCACTCTTGCGGCAGAGCCAAAGGAAAGTGTTGAAGAACTTGAGAGGTCATGGATGCAGCCACCTGTCGTGGCTACTACCTGCCTGACTATCAACCATCCCATCTTCAGTCGCCGTGTCTTTGACTACTGCATTGTCGACGAAGCATCTCAAATCACGTTGCCAGTATGCCTTGGCCCAATTCGCATGGCCCAGAAGTTTATTCTCGTCGGTGATCACTACCAGCTGCCGCCATTGGTGCAGAACAAGGAAGCTATGGAAGGTGGACTTGACGTATCGCTTTTCAAGCTGCTTTGCGAAGCCCATCCACAAGCGGTCGTTAGCCTAGAGCACCAATACCGCATGTGTGCTGATGTCATGCTTCTGTCTAACAGGTTCATCTACTCGGGACGATTGAAATGTGGCACAACCGCAGTGGCTACCCGTACCCTGAAGCTTTCCAAGCCAAACGGTCTTATGGCCTATCATCATAGGCCACAACAGTCTCGGTTCAGCGCAGTACAATCTTGTGCAGATCCTGATGCCGCTGACTGCTGGCTTTCGCGTTCTTTGTCACCAGGCCAACCTGTGGTCTTCGTCAACACGGATCCTATCTCTCCGATTCTCGAAACGCAAGCTGGACCTCGCATAACCAATGCGCTCGAGGCACGTCTTGTCAGCCAGCTCACAGTGTCGTTGCTTAGCCTTGGTGTTGCTGTCGACGAGATTGGCATCATTGCTTTCTACCGCTCGCAGCTTGCTCTTTTGAGACAAGGTTTGGCTGCTGCTTATACACAAACTCAGTCTTCGGAGCTGTCAGCACCGGTGATTAACGGACAAGGATGTGCTGGTGTTGAACTCCATACTGCCGACAAATTCCAAGGTCGCGACAAGGAAGTGGTTATCGTCTCTTGCGTGCGCAGTAATGAGAATGGCGTTGTCGGCGATTTACTCAAAGATCGACGACGTATCAACGTTGCCCTGACCCGTGCTCGGTCCAAGCTTATTATATTGGGTAGCGAGAAGACGCTGTCGAGTAATGAACTCCTACGCGATATGGTTGCCCTCTGCCGAGAAAAGGATTGGGTTCTCGATCTCCAACCCGAGATGGTGGAGTCTCATGCATTTGAAGAGGCTATTACGCAAACCGGCAAAACACCAGTCCGACCATCGAATTATCCATCTTGCGTACCAGACTCTGCAGTGAGCCCGTCACTCACGCCTAGTCCGTGCAAGAAACGCAAGGCACTTGGCGATCTTACTACCGCTCCTGGGGCGATCAACGCCAGGAGTTCAAAGAAACAGATTGGAAACAAGAGTCCTGAAGCAAAGAAAGTGCCTGCCAAGGTCTTTACAGCTGGGAAACGCGGTATTCTCGATGGTAGGCCTGTTTTACGGGATATTTACAATGACGCTATGTAGCGCCTCATTGAGTTTGGTGAGTTGAAAGATATTTTTTCTCAGGAAGGTTTCTCGATGGAGGCATAGGGGTTGCTTTTGTAACGCTCTTTTTTTTCTACCACGTACTCAGGATAAGGGAGGGAATAGGATAATGGGGAAGGACAGGATAGGATACCACAGCGTTTTTTTATTTCTGTTTTTTTATATATAGATTAGCGTAGGATGCGAACTTTTTTCAAAAAAGCGGAAATGATACCAACAATGAATTTGATTTTTTTCATACTTTAACTACTACTATTCTTTTTTTTGACCCTTGAAGTATTGTTGACATGGAATTCACTTCTCCTCTTTTTTTCTTCTCTCTTCTTGTTCCAACCCAGAGCTTACTCTTCTACAACCTTACTACGTACCATTCCCAACTCGGCCCCTCTGCTGATCACCACCAGCTCTTAATTACCGTCCCGTTCTGCGCAGGAAAACAAAGCCATATCGGACCGTTTCTGTCTGGGTGTAAGCGCAGATTTGTGGGTTGCATGCTGCCTGTGGGCTGGGCAGGTGAGTTGGCGGTGGGAAAGTTTGGCGGCTTTTTCTGGGGGCTTGGAGGTTGATTTTTTTGGGGCGGGCGGGGGATTTGTATGGGAAAGGGGGGGAAGGGCGTAGGGATGGTAGTGTTTCAGGGGCTGGGTTGTAGGTGGATCAGTTTTTTTGGGATGTATCTATGTTTTATGTTTGGGGGAGCTTCCAATAGCAAGGCAGAAATATGTCAAGGCAAAAGATATGAATGTTTGTCTTGAGATGCAGAAGAAAAAAAAGGCACAATGATAGTAGTCATGCCACTTGCCAGCAACTGGCCGAGGGATGAACGTTGGATTGAGTGTTAAAGACATTACGAATAACTACCATGTTTACAAAAGTTTCCCCTAATGGACTAAAAGAGGGTACTTAACCAACTCGTATACTTGTCTCTCGCTTACAAACTAGCAAGAAGACCAGGCAAGACGCTCCGGCTGATATACGCCCAGAGAGCAGAGCTATCGTGAGCCCTGAACGTAGCACTGGCCCAAAAGGTGTTGCGCTTGCCCTGGAGACCGTACAACTTCTTGTAGAAGCCGTTGCGAGTAGCTTCAGGTCCAACCATGAGGTTAAAGGGGTTATGTGCCGACGCAACGATAATCTCAGGATCAGGTCCCGTAATCCCGTTGGCAGCGCGGTAGCGGTTGATATCCGCAAGGATAGCAGCTTTAGCCTGATCGAGGGTGATGGACTGCCCGAACTTTGTGCCGTAGAAGATTTGGTTGTAGGTTGGGTTTGCGGTAGGCTCAATGTTTAGGATTGCGGGCATTTGAGGGATGGCGAAGGGGCGGTCGAGGGCGAGGTTTACGACGGATCTGCCTGGGAAGGCATTTTTGACGATGGTGGTGAAGTAGTTGACCGAGGTGAACTGGGTGAAGAGTTTGAGTTCGTCGCCGCTGGTGTCGAGGGGGGCGAGGATGTCGGGAGTGGGAGGAGCGGTGATGAGAATCTTCTTGGCTATGACGAGACGGGGGCCTTGGGGAGTCTGGACGAGAACTCTGACGCGGCCGTCGGTCTTGCTGACGCGGGCTGTCTTGATTACCGTAGAGGACAGGAGGAGAGAATTATCAGCCAGGAGTTCGTCGGTGAGTCTCTGGAATAGGAGACTGTTGTCCATGACCGAGCTGGTCTGGAAGTTCTGCATAGTCTTGACAAGGCTCAGGGAGAAGGTACGGATCACCTGAACGGTGGGGATCTCAGCGAGATCACCAAACGCAGAGGTAAGAAGGAAGATAGTTTGCACAGCATCAGAAATGTTGTACTTTTGAGCAAACTGGCCAAAAGGGAGCAACAGGTCTTCTGGAATAGGGTCGGGGAGGTAGAAGCCAGCATCCAGTTGAGGCCACTGTGAGATGACAGCGGCGTACCGTTGAATAGCAGCGCCGATGGCTGCTTGGTTGGCAGCTGGTAGACCCTGTAGGACGCGGCCCGTTCTAAAGTCAATGTTCTGGGCGTTGGCACGAGAAAGGCTGGTCGGGGCGGTGCTGAGGCCGAAGCGGGCGAACCACTGATGCACCAGAGGCTCGTCATGGTACAGCTTCACACCGAAATCGATGGGACGGTTGGTCTCAGGATCGATGAAAGTCTCTGTGTGCCCTCCGGCGCGGTCTTTGGATTCAATGACCACAACCCTCTTTCCGGCGTCCTTGAGTTGGATGGCAGAGTAACATCCGGCGCCACCTGCTCCGATGATTACGACATCGGTTTCGACGACCTGCTCTGGGCTATAGTAGCTGGCTTCCAGCTTCTGGGGATTGGGCACTGCGTTGACGAAAGGAAAGGTGACCACCGCCACGGCGGCGATTGAAATGAATGAACGCATGGCTGAGGTATCTTTGTAGTGGGATTTTAAAGAAAGTAGGTAAGGAGCTTATTTACAAAGATGCTACTCATGTGCAAGCGTAGAGAATCCAAATGGCCAGACATGGAGTTTGCAGATATATACACAACGGCTCTCCTGACTCGGACCTATTGTGCAAACCATAAGCTGAGCGTAAGTCAAAATGAAATTGCGTATACGGGACGGTATGACGAGTATCGCGACGATAAACTTTGTATCGGTGTCGATGCTCCATCAGCCTGGGGAGTAGTGTGGACCAGGGTGCCGATAGGATGCCGATGAGATACCGTAGAAACGGGGTTTTCAATCCCCATGCCGTGTGCTAGAATTCGAGTCTCTCATTGATTCTCGACAAGCTGAACTCAATTCACGCGTTAGAATAACGAATAAGATTGAGTGGTATGATGCTGCTCAAGCTCAGCCCTAAGTGATGCTCGAGAGTTGGGGTGACGTGCCTGATCTGCATCGGTGCGGGTCTTCCCAGTCGTTGCTGAGCGTAAGCAGACATCAATATTTCCCTTTTAAAGTAGTTCCGGCTCAACTCGGTTACAAAACTCGCCATGCGGTTAATACCGCGAAGGCTGACATAAGTCAAGTGCCATATCAGGAACGATTAGGCTTGTCTTGGAAGGCGCTAATGTCTGTCCTTGTCAGGCTCTTCGGCGCATTGACAAGGTGTTCGAAATGAGATGGTGCTTAGGATTCATCCGTTGTGAAAATAGTCAGGAGTCGAGGGGCTGGATCATGTTGTGTATGTCTGTAAGTGTGCGTATGTGGTGCAATTTGATTGTAGGTTAACGCAACGCGTATGTACGTGCACTGTATGGAGGAACGACTGTACCCACAACTAAGCTACTGCGACGTCTATAGAAGAAGCGGAACGACTGTACAAAACTGGAAGTAGGGAGATAATCGACGCTACTGTATATGCCCAGGAGTTTGCGATCTGGACGCGTGGGAGAGATGGCAATCTCGACC